>NC_065448.1:78121147-78427933 GCF_917563875.1 Diabrotica virgifera virgifera
TCCACCATTTCGGGCTGGGAAAAATTTTTCGAATAGAATCAAAGATCCAAACACCAGTTCTTAGAAATGTGTTTCGCCCTCTTCAACCTCTCTGGGCTCGTCGGTAAAGACAAGAGGTTGAATATCTTTAGACACATTCTAATCAAAAAACAACATTCGAGACCTAGACATAGAAGGTGCGTAAGTCTACGGCAAATCCGACAATGACAGTCTCAAGTTTTAATTCCCTAATTACTTAAAGTAAGTAAAATATATGTTTAAAAACATAAGATGTAGATCTTTGAAACACACTCAGTGAACCAAAGATCCAAGGTTATTGGTTTAACGACCACTCGTACGAAATCAAATAGATGAAATAGAGAATGTGGAAAAATCCCCTTACGAACAATTCACACATCCACCATTTCGGGCTGGGAAAAATTTTTCGAATAGAATCAAAGATCCAAACACCAGTTCTTAGAAATGTGTTTCGCCCTCTTCAACCTCTCTGGGCTCGTCGGTAAAGACAAGAGGTTGAATATCTTTAGACACATTCTAATCAAAAAACAACATTCGAGACCTAGACATAGAAGGTGCGTAAGTCTACGGCAAATCCGACAATGACAGTCTCAAGTTTTAATTCCCTAATTACTTAAAGTAAGTAAAATATATGTTTAAAAACATAAGATGTAGATCTTTGAAACACACTCAGTGAACCAAAGATCCAAGGTTATTGGTTTAACGACCACTCGTACGAAATCAAATAGATGAAATAGAGAATGTGGAAAAATCCCCTTACGAACAATTTTTTTTTTCGTACGAGTGGTCGTTAAACCAATAACCTTGGATCTTTGGTTCACTGAGTGTGTTTCAAAGATCTACATCTTATGTTTTTAAACATATATTTTACTTACTTTAAGTAATTAGGGAATTAAAACTTGAGACTGTCATTGTCGGATTTGCCGTAGACTTACGCACCTTCTATGTCTAGGTCTCGAATGTTGTTTTTTGATTAGAATGTGTCTAAAGATATTCAACCTCTTGTCTTTACCGACGAGCCCAGAGAGGTTGAAGAGGGCGAAACACATTTCTAAGAACTGGTGTTTGGATCTTTGATTCTATTCGAAAAAAAAATTTTTCCCAGCCCGAAATGGTGGATGTGTGAATTGTTCGTAAGGGGATTTTTCCACATTCTCTATTTCATCTATTTGATTTCGTACGAGTGGTCGTTAAACCAATAACCTTGGATCTTTGGTTCACTGAGTGTGTTTCAAAGATCTACATCTTATGTTTTTAAACATATATTTTACTTACTTTAAGTAATTAGGGAATTAAAACTTGAGACTGTCATTGTCGGATTTGCCGTAGACTTACGCACCTTCTATGTCTAGGTCTCGAATGTTGTTTTTTGATTAGAATGTGTCTAAAGATATTCAACCTCTTGTCTTTACCGACGAGCCCAGAGAGGTTGAAGAGGGCGAAACACATTTCTAAGAACTGGTGTTTGGATCTTTGATTCTATTCGAAAAATTTTTCCCAGCCCGAAATGGTGGATGTGTGAATTGTTCGTAAGGGGATTTTTCCACATTCTCTATTTCATCTATTTGATTTCGTACGAGTGGTCGTTAAACCAATAACCTTGGATCTTTGGTTCACTGAGTGTGTTTCAAAGATCTACATCTTATGTTTTTAAATATATATATATATATATATATATATATATATATATATATATATATATATATGTTACACTTGAAGTTTCCGCGGGAGCTATATGTGCTTTCTGTTGTTTTCCGGGTTTGACTCCGCGTTGAATAATTTTGGTTTTGATAAAAACCATTATTTTGACGACGTTTCGGCAAGATCTCACTTGCCATTGTCAAGTCAGGTAGTTCCGCTTCTCGCTGCTGCTTGAAGTAAACTGAATTTTTACTCACGATACCGTCGCTTATGTAGTTGATCCTGATGCTGCTTGCCCTGCGCGAACTCTGGCTCTTGTTATTGGTCCGGTGTAGGTTGCAGTCGTCGGCGGGATGTTACGCGTGGATGTTGCGGCCTGATTTATTTTGGTCTTTTTCTTCAATACCGTTTTCCAAGTTGTAGGAAGCCGTTGGGCATCATCTCTTTGGTTTAAGCCGTTGGGATTTCTTTCAATTTCTATCGATTCTCTGATTTCCCGTTTTCTTTTTATTTCGATGTTAGCTAACATCGTTGTTTGGTTCAGGTTTATTGTGTGTCCTGTATTTGCGACATGTTGAGCCAGGGATGACGTGGTTTCTCCCCTTTCGATAGCATTTCGGTGTTCTTCTCGTCTTACCTGGATTCTTCGGTTGGTCTGTCCAATGTACGACTTTCCACAATCCCCACACGGAATCTCGTATACACCTTGGCTTTCTAACGATATTTTGGTCTTTGGTGTTGGTAAAATAGTTGAGATCTTTCTGTCCGTATTAAATATCGTTTCTATGTTGTGTTTTCTCAGCAGTCTCCCTATTTTCTCTGTCGTACCCTTCACATATGGCAGAATGGTTTTGCCGATCGGCTTATTGTCTTCTGTAGGGTCCTTATCTATTCTTCGAGCATTTTGAGCTTTTTCGATGTTGTATGTTGAGAAGCCGTTTTTTCTTAACGCTGTTTTCACGTTATGCATTTCTTCATTTTGATGTTCTTGGTCTGTCAGTCTTTCGGATCTTGTAATCAAGGTTTTGATGACTGAATGCAATTGTGCAGGATGGTGGTGTGAAGCAGCATTTAGATATCTATCGGTATGTGTCGGTTTCCGATACACTGTATGGCCTATGTGTCCGTCTTGTTTCTTTATTATTAACACATCTAAGAATGGAATTTGATCGTTTTCTTCCAGTTCCATGGTAAACTGAATTTTATGGTGGATATTGTTGATGTGTTCTAAAAAAGCCTTTAGTTTTTCTTCTCCGTGGGTCCAGATAATAAAAGTGTCATCCACGTATCTAAGCCACAGTTTGGGTTTGTATTCAGCTGTTTCTATTGCCCGCTGTCTATTTCCTTCATAAACAAGTTCGCTATTACTGGTGACAGTGGAGAACCCATCGGTGCTCCCTCAATTTGTTTATATCTTTGTTCCTTATAGATGAAATAAGTGTTATTTAAACAGTGTTTGGTTAGGTTTAGTGTATCCGGTGATATTGGATACTTTTTGCTTATGATGTCCAGTGATTCATCTATAGGAACATTCGTGAAAAGTGAGACAACATCGAAGCTGACTAGCAAATGTCCCGGCTCAAGAGTCACACCTTTTATACGCTCGATGAAGTGGCTCGCGTTCTTGACGTAAGACTCCGCTTCTTCCGCGTATGGTTGCAGCTGTTGGGCCAGAAATTTCGCCAGCGGTTGTAAGGGAGATCCGATGGAACTCACAATTGGTTCCAGTGGTAATCCTGCCTTGTGTACCTTGGGTAGGCCGTAAAATTTTGGGCATCTAGATGACTTCTCTCTAGGTATGAGATGGACCTGTTGTTCTTTATTGATATTTGAGGCTTTGATCTTGGCTTTTGTTATTTTCTCTAGATAGGTTGTCGGGTCTGACGAGATGCTTTGATATGTTGTATCATTTAAGATGTCGTTTATTTTTGTTTCGTAGTCTTGAATATTCATCACTACCGTAGCGTTGCCTTTGTCAGCTGGAAGCACGATGATTTCTTTGTTGTTCTTCAAATTATGTAAGGCTTCTTTCTGTTCCCGTGTTAAATTTATTTTTGGTGGTTTAGCTGTTCTTAATATTTTTGATACGTCTTGGCGTATGATCTCGGCTGTTTCTGCTGGGAGATTAGTAATTGTAGTCTCTACCTCAGTAATGATGTTTTCTACGGGAATGTATGTAGATGCAACAGCAAAATTGAAACCTTTTGCAAGAACACTATTCGTGGCTTCATCCAGTGTCAGATTTGAAAAGTTATATACTAAATTGTTTGTTTCTATTTGTGGATTTTCTTTCTTTTTTGGCCGCTGTTGTAGCAACAAATTTTCAAACTTTTTAATTTGTTTGGTCTTAGTGAGATCAGCATCTGTTTCTGCTCGAAAGTTTGTCAGTTGTTCAAAGAAATTCCATAATGTTGGATGGATTGTGTTACTTAGTTTAAGATGCAGCTGTAATGATTCTGCATTCATTTTGTCGATGTCTCGTCTGGTATCATGGATTGCCTCTCTAATAAGCGCCAGGCTTGCTCTTCTTAAGATGTTTTTAGTTTTATAGTTGTTTTTGTGAAAAGTGAGCTTCATACAAGTCGGTATAATGCTTTCGTCACGGCAGCGTTCTAAAAACGTAAGGTTGCATAACAACGTCCTTCGTTTCGATCGTAGTTTTTCGTATCTTCTGATGTCTGGTAGAATTTCCTCCCCGTAGAGGTTAATTATGTTACACTTGAAGTTTCCGCGGGAGCTATATGTGCTTTCTGTTGTTTTCCGGGTTTGACTCCGCGTTGAATAATTTTGGTTTTGAGAAAAACCATTATTTTGACGACGTTTCGGCAAGATCTCACTTGCCGTTGTCAAGTCAGGTAGTTCCGCTTCTCGCTGCTGCTTGAAGTAGACTGAATTTTTATTCACGATACCGTCACTTATATCCTGATGTATTTGCTTGACCTGAGCGTCTCTTTGATCTTGTGCTTGGTTCAGTAGTTCAGTGTATGTTGGGGGGTCTGGAAGGGTGACACGCGTAGATGTCGCTGCTTGATTTATTTTGGTATTTTTCTTCAGTACCGTTTTCCATGTTGTAGGAAGCCGTTGAGCATCATCTCTTTGGTTTAGACCGTTGGGATTTCTTTAGATTTCTATTGATTCTCTGATTTCACGTTTTCTTTTTTATTTCTATGTTAGCTAAAATCTTTGTTTGGTTCGGGTTTATTGTATGTCCTGTATTTGCGATATGTTGTGCAAGGGATGACGTGGTTTCTCCCCTTTCGATGGCATTTCGGTGTTCTTCTCGTCTTACATGGATTCTTCGGTTGGTCTGTCCAATATACGACATTCCACAATCCCCACACGGAATCTCGTATACTCCTTGACTTTCTAACGATATTTTAACTTTTGGTGTTGGTAGAATAGTTGAGATCTTTCTGTCGGTGTTAAATATCGTTTCTATGTTATGTTTTCTCAGCACTCTCCCTATTTTCTCTGTTGTACCATTCACATATTGCAGAATGGTTTTGCCGATCGGTTTTTCGTCTTCTGTTGGGTCCTTCATTCTTCTCCGAGCATTTTGAGCTTTTTCGATGGTGTATGTTGAGAAGCCGTTTTTTCTTAACGCTGTTTTCACATTATGCATTTCTTCATTTTAATGTTTTTGGTCTGTCAGTCTTTCGGATCTTGTAACCAAGATTTTGATGACTGAATGTAATTATGCAGAATGGTGGTGTGAAGCAGCATTTAGATATCTATCGGTATGTGTCGGTTTCCGATACACTGTGTGGCCTATGTGTCCATCTTGTTTCTTTATTATTAATACATCTAAGAATGGTATTTGATCGTTTTCTTCCATAGTAAACTGAATTTTATGTTGAATATTGTTGATGTGTTCTAAAAATGCCTTTAGTTTTTCTTCTCCGTGGGTCCAGATGATAAAAGTGTCATCCACGTATCTAAGCCAAAGCTTAAGTTTGTATTCAGCTGTTTCTATTGCCCGCTGTTCTATTTCCTTCATAAACAAGTTCGTTATTACTGGTGACGGTGGGGAACCCATCGGTGCTCCCTCAACTTGTTTATATCTTTGTTCCTTATAGATGAAATATGTGTTATTTAAACAATGTTTGGTTAGGTTTAGTATATCCGGCGATATTGGATACTTTTTGCTTATGATGTCCAGTGATTGGTCTATAGGAACATTCGTGAAAAGTGCGACTACATCGAAGCTGACTAGTAAATGTCCCACTGGCGGATCCAGGGGGGTGCCATGGGGGTCATGACCCCCATAATTGTAAACCCACGTATCCTAAGGTTGGTAAGACTAAGTCATCTTGCATCAGATATAGGTAATTAAATCACCCTCAAGACCCATGACCCCCCAAAAAATATTTCTGAAATGTCCCGATCCAAGAATCACATGTTTTATGCGCTCGATGAAGTGGCTTTTCTTATATACGTCAAGAACGCGAGCCACTTCATCGAGCGCATAAAAGATGTGACTCTTGAGCCGGGACATTTACTAATCAGCTTTATTCGAAGATAGTACAATTGAAGCAGTATTATGAGAAGAAGAGATATGGCAAAATCAGGATGCAGAATACACGATAAACATGTGTAAGGAATCGGAGGGAAAAGAAAGAGAAAGAAAAGAAAAGGAGGTGCGTTTGAATTTAAGAGACTATGAAAATTTAATAAATGGAGAACATAAAGAGGCCCAAAAGTATGAACATTCATTTGCGGTGAAAAACTTAGAATCTGTCGATCGAAAACATACTCGATTCCGTATAAGTATCGACAAGAGGTGAAAGGAGAATTGAGGCTATGCTTGGATGCCAGAAATATCACCCAACACACTGAATCACAATACAAACAAGAGCTTCAAGAGCAACTAATAGTGAGGGAGAAAAGGAAACGCCAGTTTTATGAACACTACGTAAGAGAAGAGAAATTAATCAAGGATATAGTTCAGAGAATACACAATGAAAATGAACGAGAAGCTTACGAAAAGTCCCGCAGAATAAAAAAGACTAAAACTGAGATGATGGCATTTAAACAGGCTCAAGATGTTTGGAAGAGAAAGAAAATGAAGGAAATAGAAGAAGAAAATCAAAGGCTCAGAGGAATTTACAATATTTACGATATGTACAAGTATCACGAGTAAAGGAGGAAAGACACATTATAATAGTCCAGGGTTACTAGGACCATCTTCTCCCGGTAAGGGTGGTTAACCCTTATCCGAGGGGTGGAATGATTAATAGTCGTATTACTGCTTAAGTTGTTTTATTATACTTGCATGAGTATAAGCTGGTAGCAAGCTACGCGACGTCGTCTCGCGGAGTGGAGATGATACTATTTGAATATGAATAATCTTACGTCTAAGAAAGTATAATGACGAATGTGGAATGTGGAATGTGGATTCCCTTACTATGTTTTGATTGTATAAGTATATTTGAAAGTGCCGAGTCAGCGGCGACCCTGAAAGGTGTTTATAGTAAACACCGACCGTGACTGTATGTATAACTACTCCTCACAATCTAGGTCAATAATATTTATGTAACGAAAGATATTTGTTTATGATAACATTTAAATAATTTAAAGAAATTAACGTAGATAATTAAAGGGTGTTTTAAAAGATATCTAATAAGTACAGATGAATTCTTGTACACCTTTCCCTCCTAAAAATTTTCTGACTACGGGGAAGAAAATTTTGCAAGTAGTGCTACCAACCAATACTGTGTTGTAATCAATACAAAAAAATTTGATTTTATATAAAAACTTTCCTAAAACTACGTAAATACATAAATAAAAATAAAAATGTTCGTTTAACAACATTGTTTCATTACACTTGTCACTCACTGTGTTTTCGGATTGTAAGCATATAATCTATTCTTATGTATTTCCTTGATTTTCTTGTTTTCTATTCTGATTTTACAATTAACGTTATTTACTTCTGTTATTGTGAAGGGGCCTACATAAAGACTATCAAACTTACCATTCTCTTCCCTTTTTACCAGGACCAGGTCTCCTATTTTAAAGTGTTGAGGTGTTGCTTTGAGCTTATTCTTTTCTTGCCGCTCTTTTTTGTTTTTTAATAAGAAGGTTCTAGCTCTCTCGTGTGCGCTTTGTAGTTTGTATCGTAACTCATTGTAGTAGGCATCTATATTGTAACATGGTTGAATCTCCTGTGTAAGGTCTTCCGGTAGGTTAACCTTCCTGCCATATAACAGTTCGAACGGTGTGTATCCATGATACGCGTTAGGGGTTGTATTGTAGCAGTATGTGAACATTCTGCAACACACATCCCAATTTTCTCTGTCTTCGTCTATGAATGCTCTTACATACTCGTTCAACGTTCTGTGTAGTTTTTCGCAACTTCCAATGGACTGTGGGTGGTATGCCGTTGAAAAGTTGTGCTCTATTTTTAATAGCTTTGTTAATTCCTGCATTACTTCGTTCTTATACTCTGTGCCTTGGTCTGTTCTTATTTGCTTCATGAGTGCGTATGTTGGTATGAAATGATCAAAGATTCCTTGTGCTATTGTATCTGCTTCTTTATTGCACACTGGTATGCTGACCGCGTATTTTGTCAGTTCACACAACATTGTGATACAGTATCTATTACCTTCATTACTTCTAGTGAATGGACCTATTGTATCTATGTATACTACAGTCGGAAAAATGAAAGAATACCCATGAACGAACATATAAAACATGCTGTATTTTCCTGTCACCGTGTCACAAAGAAAATTGTCCAGTGCAAGTACATGTAACAATAATTATTACATGTACTTGCGCTGGCCAATTTTTTGTGTGACGCGGTGACAGGAAAATACAGCGTGTTTTATATGTTCGGTCATGGGTATTCTTTCATTTTTCCGACTGTATGTCCCATGGTTTGGAAGATGTGTCCGATATCACGAACTCTTCGACATGTGTTCTTTTCGGTTTGTTAATTTGACATTTGTGGCATTGTTTTACGTATTTTCTTACGTCTTTTTCCAAATTTTTCCATCGGAATCTTGCCTTTAGCTTCTTTATTAGTCTATTATTCCCTACGTGTCCTCCGAACATCGGGTGATTATGGTATTCTTCTATTAATCTGTGTTTTTCTTTGTCATCTTTTATTGTTTCTGGTACTTCACATATGTATATTTCTATATTCTTCAATTTTTTATTTCCTTCTTTAATAAATTCATCAATTGTGCACAATTTAAAAATAATATCATTTACGTATATCTTTACTTTACGTACTGCATTCTCTACCGCCAGCTTATCAAGCTGTGCCAACGCTTGGTTTAAATCGAAATGATCCAATCCTGTGGCTATGCTTTTGCTGCATTTTAGTTTGTTTTTGGCCCTAATGCTCAGTCTTGGTGAGATTAGTTCTGCTCCAAAGGACAAAATTGGTAGTCTATGCGCCTCTAAATTATTTAGTACCTTCCTTACTGTCTGTTTGGTGGCTTCTGGCTGTAGTGCGAGTTCACTTTCAGCCTTTGTTTGTTTTGCTTCTTTCTCCTTTTCTCTTGCTTGAGCTCTTGTTATAGCTAGTATATGGGTGTTGTCTATGTATAGGTTCTTTAGTTGATGCAATGTTATTCTTGAAAGGCTGTCTGCGTAGTTACTTTTCCCTGTTATATATTCTATGTCGAAGGCATATTCTTCTAGGTCTAATCGATCCTCGTGAGTTTTGAGGTTGGTTCTTTCATTGCAAATAGGTGTGTCAAAGGTTTATGGTCTGTTTTTACTTTGAATGTTGGTGCTCCATATAGATAACATTTAAAATAATTAATTCCCCAATGGATCGCTAATAATTCCTTAACGATTATAGGTTTATTGCCTTCTCCTTTACTAAAACTTCTTGATGCATATGCTATATGTAGGTCTATTCCGTTGTAATCTTGACTTAGGATTGCTGAACAACTCTCATTGGATGCGTCTGTTGTTAGGATAAACTGTTTGTTGAAATCAGGATATTTTAGGATCGGTGGCTTCATTAAAGATGATTTAAGCTTATTGAATGCTTTTCCACACTCCTCAGACCAAAAAAATTCTACTCCTTTCCTCGATAATCTGTTGAGTGGTCTGCATATTTCCGCAAAATTTTTAATTTATACGTCTATAATAGTTGCCAAATGCTACAAATCTCTTTGTTTCTTCCGCTGTCTTAGGTGTCGGGTATTGTTCAATTGCTGCATACTTCGCTTTGTCGGGTGATACTCCCTCTTGAGAAAGATCATGTCCTAAATATGTTACTTCCCTTCTAAAAAATTGACATTTTCCTGGGTTAAGTTTCAAATTGAATTTTCGACATGTCTCAAATGTCTTTTTCAGGTTGTCTAGGTGATGTTTTTCAGATATTCCTATCACTACTATGTCATCCATGTAAAGAAATGCTTTGTCTGGTGTTAATCCTGAAAATGCTATTGACATCATTCTTAAAAAGCTATTCGGGCTTACATTTAATCCAAAAGGTAATCTGGTAAATTGAAATGCTCCGTTTTCCGTGCTAAACGATGTGTATTTTCTCGATGACTTTTCTTATGGTATTTGATGAAAACCTGACATTAAGTCTATAACTGAAAACCATTTTGCTCTTCCTAGTTGATCTAATATCGAATCTATTCTTGGTAATGGGAATTTGTCTGTAACTATCTTCTTGTTCAATTGTCTAAAATCTATGCATAATCTCCATGCTTTTCCTCCATCTATAGCTTTTTTCGGTACCAGTACTACTGGGCTGTTGTACTCGGATGTAGATGGTTCTATGATTCCTTGGTCTCTTAGTTTTTGTACTTGTCGATTTAATTCCTCTGTTTGCGCATGAGGTGTCCTATAATTCTTGATATATACAGGAGTTTGGTCTTTAACTCTTAGTTTCTGTTCGTAGAAATTGTTACAGGTTAACATATCATGCCTTAGGGCGAATATGTCTGAATATTCTTCGCATAACGATACTAAGTTATCTCGTATGTATTCTGGTATGTCTAATTTCAGTGATTCTCGTAATTCTTTTTTCCTATCCTTGCTGTCGTTGACTAGTCTATATATGTTGAATAGTTTAATGTCCAACGTCCTGATTGTGCTTGCCTCTACATTTACTGTTTCGTATGTTGTGTTCAAAATTTTGATGTATGGATTATTACTTGAAATAATTGCTCTTGCTATGAATATTCCTGGTTGTATTTCTTGTTGCTCCACTATCCTGTCGTTCTTTAGCGTTTGAAAAATTTTGACTATTCTGTAAATTTCACATCGGGGTGGTATTATTATGGTGTCATTATCTATATTATCCAGAATTTTCGTACTAATGTAACAATCGTTGTCCTCTTTAATGTGCATTTTAAGGTTTGCGTAGTCCAGTATACATTGAAAGTTAGAAATAAAGTCTCTCCCAATGATTCCGTCTGTTGGAATTGGAAAGTTAGGTTCTACCAATTGAAAGATGTGTTCGAATCGAGTTCCTTTTACTTCTAGTGTTGTCTCAACTTCTCCCATTGTTTGCAACTCTCCTTTAGTGACTCCTTTTATTTTCGCCTTTGTGTTTGGTTTCACCTGTTCCTTCATAAAATCTTGTGAACATTTTAGTATTGAAATATCAGCTCCTGTGTCTATGATAAAGGTGCTTGTGTTTTCAAGGATTCCTGTTTTCATTCATACAAAGTTCGTTAGGTTTAGGTCGAAGTTGTAAATGTTATATTTTATTTCTGACTGTGTACTTCCAACTTCTTGTTCATTCAAAACCCCAACTGCTGGTTTTCTTGTTCTTCTTGACTGTCCTCTATCTCTAGTAACCTTACGTTCCTGTTACATCCTCCTCTCCGGTTTCCTCTGTATGTTTGATTGTTAAATTGTCTGTATCCTCTGTTCGAATAATTTCGTTGATTGTCCGTTGCTTCTCCTTCGTTCCGTTGTCCGAAGTTATTTCTTCTTCCTCTGTCATATTTGTTATGGTATCCTCTTCTGTATTGCTGCTGTCCTCTCCTATTCTCGTAGTTTGTCCTATAATTTAAGACTCTTCCTTGTGCATTTTCTTCAGTCGTATCGATCGATAAAAATTTAGATACTACTTCCTGCGGTGATGTAAAGTTACCTGCTTCCAGTATTAGCTTAGCTTTCTCTGCATTAACGTTTCGTTTCATTGTTGTTACTACTGTTTCCGTCGTCTATTTCTTCGCTAACTCCAGTGGCATTCCTTCCGCTATGTATGCTACTTTTAATTGTTCTGCTAACTCTTCCACTTCAGATGCGTACACTGCTGCATCTCTATGCCCTTGCCTTTTCTTGGCTAATTTGGCTATTAAATTCTTCGGATTATCACCTCTTAGTTCTTTCTTCAGTGCTTCAGCTATCCGTGGAATCGTATCTTCCGTGGTTATTAGGTTCCTAGCCTTATTGGTAAGTCGTGTTTTTATTAGCGTTACAGCTGTGTCTTCATGACCTTCTGCCAATTTTCCAAGTAGTTCTAATGCGTCCAAAAATGGTTGGAATTTCCCTGCGCTTCCATCGAACTCGTTGGGCAATATCTTGCTTGTGATATTCAAAAATTCATTGATTGTCCGAGCCATGTTTAATATTGTTATATCTTGTTTTATGTCACCTTTTTCCTCTTCTATTTCGTCGTTAATTATTTCTTCTTCTACTTCCTCGTCGCTTTTTCCTTCTTCTACTTCCTCGTCGCTTTGTTCCTCTTCAACTTCCTTGTCGATTGGTTGATGTATTGAATTTGGAACCACTGTTCTTACATTTACTGCTTGAAATGAGCGTATAACTTTGTCTCTGATTTTTCCAAAATATTTGTTGCACGCTTCCCTCTGTTTGTCCGAAAGTGCTTCCCAGTTTTTCTTAGTTAAGTGCGTGAACTTGTTATAAGATTTAATTAGCTGTGTCGTTACTTCTTCCTGTATGTCCTTAGATTTCGGTACTTTTTTCTTTAAGACCCTTCTGCTTTGTCTTCCTACTTCTTGCGCAATTTCCTCAACTATTTTGACAAAATCTTCCCAAGTAACTTTGTTGCTACTCATTTATACATAATTTTTCTATCCTCAGTTCCTGCACTTCTTAGCGAAAATATAAATTCGATAGTCTTACGGTGTATATAGATATGTAGTATATAGATATATAGTAAAAAAAATAATGAGATAAAATAATTCGTCAATATATGATAAAAAATATGTAAAAAAATTGCAATAATAATAAATAAAAGTTCAATAATAAATAACGTTATATTAACCCTTGTAAATAAGTAGTTAGAATAATAATGTAAATGTATTATGCATATAGCGTATATTTTTTTATATATTTATATCGTATATTTATATTTATAGTGTATATTTACGATAGCAAATATTAAAATCATAAAAAAAATTGCAAAAATGTACCCTCGTAATGAACAATATAAATAATATATACCTCAAATAATAATGGTAATATGCCATGTGAATAACTTTAATATTTGTGATAAAAAAAAATTCCAATAATACCCATAAAGATAATTAAAAATAAATAGATAAAAATACTAGAAATATACCTTACATTACTGCTATACTATTCATTTGTTATGAAATATCGTGGAAATACCACAAGAACAAAATATAGACTCACCACTTTTAAACGTTTGTGTTCGTATCACCAAAATTTCTCGATGCACGTTCCATGGCATTGTCCATTGTCCTACGATGTTCCATCTCCATACCATTGTCCATTTAGCTCCATGTCAGGCCTGCTGTCTCCATCCTTTCTACATACCACACTGTATTCTAGGGTGGTCGAGGTACCAGAACATTGACGTTTTTCTCCATTTCTCGTTTACCAGTCCTGAGTTCTTCCCTGGTCTTGGATCGCCATATAATAGTCCAGGGTTACTAGGACCATCTTCTCCCGGTAAGGGTGGTTAACCCTTATCCGAGGGGTGGAATGATTAATAGTCGTATCACTGCTTAAGTTGTTTTATTATACTTGCATGAGTATAAGCTGGTAGCAAGCTACGCGACGTCGTCTCGCGGAGTGGAGATGATACTATCTGAATATGAATAATCTTACGTCTAAGAAAGTATAATGACGAATGTGGAATGTGGATTCCCTTACTATGTTTTGATTGTATAAGTATATTTGAAAGTGCCGAGTCAGCGGCGACCCTGAAAGGTGTTTATAGTAAACACCGACCGTGACTGTATGTATAACTACTCCTCACAATCTAGGTCAATAATATTTATGTAACGAAAGATATTTGTTTATGATAACATTTAAATAATTGAAAGAAATTAACCTAGATAATTAAAGGGTGTTTTAAAAGATATCTAATAAGTACAGATGAATTCTTGTACAACATAATAGATAATTAAGGTAGGGAATAGGAAATAAATTAATAAAATGAAATAGGTATAGCTACAGGAAAATTGTTTTGCCTCGAGAAAAATCATTTGCAGATGCAGAGAATTTTATCGAATTCAAAAGGCGGGGATTTGTTATATAATTTTATGGGGAGAATTTAGAGAATTCATTTTATATCCAAGACCACCAGATCGTAGATTTTCATCGCCCTGTATATGGCCAAAATTTGTAAATAATATATTTTAGTCGTAAGCAGTGTTTGGTGGAAAGTGAAAAACGTCAGTGGTAAGATTTTACGAACGGACTTAACGATTCAAAACAATGGAACTAAATTACGATCGGTTTTAGAAAGTGGATGTATTTGCGGTAGAAGTGAACAATAGAATGTTTCTAAATACTTCCTAGAAAGTAACGACGATAAACAAAATTGTTTAGTTTTAGAATATAGGGTTTTCTAGCATGTAAGAAAAAAACTAATTTTGGTATCTCCTGGAATTTGACAAGACGGAAAATTTGTATACACAACACTATTTGTTTTTAAGAAAGGAAAGTGAAAGTAGGGATGTAATGTGCAGAGAGAATGCTTGTGATTGGCGAGGAGACTGATGGAGGGAAAGTAGAGTGTTTGAGTCTCAGTTTGACGAGGGAAAAAGTTTTTACTGTGTAATTAAGATCTAAAGAGACCAGTCCAGTTTGGAAAGTAGTGATTTTGTGTAAAGTGGTTAATTTGGTGGCCGTGTAAGCAGATTTCTGTTGAGACGAAATCGTGATCGAGTCGAGAAGTAAAATCTCCTCCTGTCCGAATAGATTCCAGTTTCTGTCTGGAACGAGTAGCCGATTTGTATCAATTTTGCACAAGATATCGATCTCAGAGAAAAAATCTTGGAATTATAAAGATTGATATTGTTTGTATCGAGTAAGAGACTAAATCGAGTCAAGAGTTGTTTGATATTACATCCCATATTTGTTTTTTGTCAATTTAACAGTTTTAAAGCATAAATTATTCATTCATAAATTCATAGAGGACATAAGTAATCTATTTAAAAGGTGAAAATTAAATTTTGTTTTTTTTTATAATAATAAGAACAGTCCACTGAATCATTAAAATAAAATTTTGTTAAAAGAAAAGGAGAGAACAAAGTTTTAGCATACATTTTGAATCTTATATTTATATAGTATCTATATGAATAAATAATATTAATAAAATTTATATGATTGTGAGCATACTTATTTTCCCTGTTTTGTCCTGGGTAAAGTAAGCAACGAGGAATACTAGAAGCCACAAACTAAAGGTGATATATTAAAATCAATTAGCTCTGAGAACATTTTTTATTGGAAAGACTTATTAAATTTTGGTTTTGTTTCCATGAGTAGCAATTAAAATAATTAATTAATTAATTGGATTGATAAGATGCTGATCAATGTCATAACTGAGAGAAAATATAGAGCATAACAATATATACACCGGTATTTTAGGCGTTAACGCCTTTCCGGTAGGGATCCAGGCCCGGACTGGGCCGCCGGTGCGCCTTTTGACTTCGTTAGTATATATCCATTAACACTAGAAAGCCGAAGGGGCCAATTTGGCCCCTGTTGCGATTTAAAGTTATTGTAGTTTTTTTATTTGAGGCAATAATATTTTCATATTTTATGACTTTTAATATTTTGATACAAAGCCTTATTTAAAACAAAAAAATATTGTTTACTAAATTTATTTAATGTTTTTTTAACAAATCTACCATAGAAGTCTAAAGGGGCCAAATTGGCCCCGTGTAAGTTATTATCGTTTTCTGGTAAATTCGACGATCCTTTATTTCAAATTCCTGTCGAATGGGTAAAATTATATTTATGTATGTTTATTGTAAATGGTTACCCTTATACTGGTACTGATCATCTACGTAATAAAGATACAATTGTTAACGAACACAAGTGAACACAAAGATGCAATTGTTGGTGTAGAGGACCAAATGACGCGTCTTTATACTACAAAAGCAACTTCAAGACGATGGCCTATGTACGTGTCTTATCATACTCTTGACTTGGAAGCAATAAATGCATGGATTATTTATAAAGAAATAACTGGAAGTAGACTCAGTTTCCGTAAGTTTATTCTTCGGCTGTGTGAAGAATTATGGGCTCCATACCTTGTCTCCCGAAATCTGGAACTACGTCTAGCAACACCAGGTCTACCAACAACTATCACTGTTACTATCCAAAAACGAAAAAAATATCAGTTAAAAATATTTTGTAAAGGAAATCATACTTCAAATCATTGCCACGGTTGTAACAAGGCAATGTTTGGCAAATATCAAAAACTGCAAATTGTATGGTGTTCCGAATGTTTTTGATAGGCAGCGAATGTGTTAAACAATAAAAGTAAAAAATAAAATTAGATTCTACCGTCTAGAGTTGATTTAATTTCTTTAAACTGAGTTTTAATTGATTAAAGAACGTGGGGCCAAAATGATCCCTTCCGGCTTTCTAGGTAGGTATGCTAAGCCAGACATTCTAGTGTTAAAAAAATTAGACGATGAAGAAACAAATTTTTTTAACCTTTACACAAAGACTAGGTGGCAACCAGTGGCGTGCGGTGACATTTTCGGAAGAGGAAGCGATTCAGTAAGGGTTTAACAAATATTTTCTTAAGAGGGTCGAGATCAAAACATATACCTACTTAATAGGTGTATACCTAATGTATTACCTGTTAACTTATATCGACTAAAAACAAGAACTACAAAAAATTAGGTATAGTGTTTAACCCAGTCTGAGAGACATGCACACGCCTTGAGAATGAGATTCGGGTGATACAAATTCATTGAGGCAAGGAGGATTTACTCTTATAAGCGGGCGTCACTCCATCCCGCCCCAATGCTTCATACTATCCACTTCCCCTCCGATAGCACTCTGATGCGCTATATGGGCTCTCTATCAGCAAAGTGCTTATTATGTGGGAGTCCTGGATACAAGGACTCACAAACGAAATCCTACCCCGATCAATGCAGGTTAGTGACGCTAGTGACTTAGTATATCGTATATCTAGTGACTTATCATCGATCTGTACTGCTTGCTCAGGGTCGAGTCCCTGCTCCAGGCTTGGTTTCTTTAAACTTGAAAAGAAGAGTTCTATTCAAAATTGTTTTTATATTCCGATTTCGAATCACCTTCCATAACACACAACTTTCAACAATATGACACTTATTTACTTATACTTGAGTAATATTCTCTTATCAACCAATGCAAATTTTTTGTCGATAACATCGTCGTAAAATTTTGGATTTTCTGATAATTGTTTAATAAATGCACTCTTTTTCAATGGATAATAGGGCTAACTTGGAAAGTCTGTCTTCACTTGTAAAATTTATTGTAAAACTTTTGATGCGTTTTAATACTGAAAAACTTCGTTCAACTGATGCACTTGTAGCTGGGATAGTTAGTACCTACTACTTAATTCACACAACTTGCCCACTTCACACAGAGACTGATTTAAACCAGTAGTATTCAAAAAATTCAACCGATTCCTAAGTATTTCTTTATCACTAATTTCAGGTGTTTTATAAATGACATTTAACTGAGAATGCAAAGCTAGATTATCAAAAAAAATCATAATTTATATTAATATATATTTATATTTATATTAATCGTACTGAATTAAATAGGTACATACCTCTGTGGGAGATTTTAATGAATTATAATTAGACATATTAAAATTACATAAATTCTACATATTTTATTCCTTTAAAATTTTCAAAGTGATAATTCATTTGTTGTAGAATATTATCAAAAATTTCGATGTATAATCGTCGATAGGTCTCTCTTTCGCCGACAATATCAATCATCATTATTTTTCTTTTAGGTTCGAAGCCCAGTTCGAAGCTTCCAGTTCCGCTTCCATTTTCAGCTTTATCCCAAATATTTTTAAACAGCTCATTTTTTTAATCATCATGTCATCAAATTGTCTTATACAAAATGCAATGTCACTTGACTTCGTCTGTAAAATGTCGTAGGTACTATAAAATATCAGTAAAAGAAAAAATCTCAAAATGTCAAATAAAATATTAGTAAAAATATTAAGCAAAAAATTGAAATCGAGCCATTTGTACCTAGAAATCGAGCCATTTGTACCTAAATACCTACCCCTTATAGCAGCAGTAACAGACTCCGCATCTCGTTATCGAATCGGAAGCGGTCGGACGAGCGCTTCCAGGCGTATCAAAATTCGCGTGAAAGGAACATGACTAGCGAGTGAGGTTATTAAACCCTGACCAATGTTTGAACGGGACAAATGCATAACAAGCAGCGATTTTGAGATGCGCTTCCGTCAGGACCGGACTGAATCGTTGAATTGTGTGCTTATTTGAGACCGTTCGTATGCGATCAAATTTTAATAATGTTTCAATGCCTATTAGTTGCATAATAGATTACTTAGATTAGGGAAACATTTTTGATAATTAAATACTAATTAATAATATATGTATTTTCTTATATGGAAGTATAGGGAAGCGGTGCTTCCCCCGCTTCCATGGACCGCACGCCTCTGGTGGCAACCATTCCCCTAAAAAGTGATTTTACTTAATGAAGAAACAGAAACTGCTATAGAAATCTATATAATGAAGCCAGTGGGTACAACAAAGTATAACTTTTACCAGGTATCAGATAATCAAATAGCACAGATACGACGCGCGGCGCCCTCGAAGAAAATTTTTTCGATTCGGGCGCCTTTCGTGGGTATCAATTTCCGCTGTGTCTGTTATAGGGGAGAGTTGGACAAAACGAGATACCATTTTTGTTTATTTTTATTACGGAAAAAATGTTAAAGAAATTATCATATTATTATTTTTTATAGGTATAACATTTATTGAAGCACACAAAAAAACATATTTTTAGCTATTTTTAATGACTGGAAAATAGTAAAAAAAATATTTATTAAAGTCCTGCACATCCCGTTTTAGCATACCACGGTTGGATTCAACGGGATAGGTTCACAATATTTAATTTTTTGCATAAAATTATCTGAAAAGCATATTTAAGTAGATGTAAGACTGCAAAGCAAAATTTATCTTTGAAAAAACAATATATTCAGTAGGTAGTCAGAAACTTAAAAAATTTTTTATGTTTTATTGCAAAATGGGAAATAAGACCTTTTATTTAGGACTAGGTACGCATATCAGAACAAAAGTCACATAAAAATATGTTGTTCCTTTCTGCAGTATGAGAACATGCTTTAACGCTATTTAAAAAATTAATAGGCCCACAAATAAATAGGTGGATAAAACGGGACATAAAAAACTGTATCCCATTTTATCCAACTTATAAGTGTCCCGTTTTGTCCAACTCAGACATTTTTCAAAACAAAAATGGCTCCTGCCTAAACGTGAAAGTAAAATTAGATAGTCTACACATGAGAATATTCGTTAATGAGTGCTTAATTAAATATAATAGTCACCGGAATTATATGTTTAGATATGTAGGCAATATAATGTAGAAAACAACGCACTTAAAAGTACAAAGTACCAAATAAATAGAGTCAAACAATTCTAAACACAACAACTTTTCATCAGATAATGGAATCGAGGTAAAACGAACTGAGAATGTTAAAATATCGACTGAGAACAAGTTTTCGTCGTTGTCCGATTGATAGCAGCACTAGTTGGGTCTCTAAGCTAGGTATCCCGTTTTATCCGACTATACCGTTTTATCCAACTCTCCCCTAATAAATATCTTAGATACGACTCGCGGCGCCCTTGAAGACCATTTTTAGATTCTTTTGTCTTTTGTAGGTATCAATATTCACTGTCTCTATTATAATAAATAGCTTAGATACGACGCGCGGTGCTCTCGAAGACCATTTTTAGATTCTGACGCCTTTTGTAGGTATCAATATCCGCTGCTTCTATTATAAAAATGGTCTTCGGGGGAGGTGCGCGTTGCATCTAAAATCTAAGCCATTTAATTATCTGATAATTGATACAAACAGTGTTCCATCCCACACTTGGCCTATAATAGACAGGTGTAGTCTTCTGCTCTCCATAACTACATTATACATATAGGATTGTTGCGCCCCTGAATCCTAAATAATGAAGCCATTGGGTACAACAAAATACAACTTGTCAACTTTTATCAGGTATTAGATTGTTGCGCCCCAGAATCCTAAATAATGAAGCCATTGGGTACAACAAAATACAAATTGTCAACTTGTATCAGGTATTAGATAATCAAATGGCTTAGATGCGTCGCGCGGCGCCCTCGAAGACCAATTTGCCGATTCAGGCGCCTTTCGTAGGTATCAATATCCGCTCTTTCTATTATAATATAAGAGTGTTACATCTCACAATTGGCCTAAAATATATGAGTGCAGTCTTCTGCCCTCCATAACTACATTATACATGTAGGATTGTTGCGCCCTAGAATCCTACATAATGAAGTCCGTGGGCGTAGTAAAAACGCAACTTTGTCAGAATGCGCAAAAAGTGGCCATTTTAATGTTTGGTATAAATATTTAAGAAATTCCATATGCATCCTTTAAAAATAAGAGCTTGCCGATATTGTAACATCCCATTAAGCATTTACATCCCATTTATACTCCGGGCACTGAAGTAAGGCAAAAAGTCGCCTCACTACTGGAGTCTGATGTCTGATGGCCTCCCTTGCCACATCTGTAGCAGGATTCGCTCTGTTTTCTCCCTTGCAGTCGGTTTTACCATGACTGAACTGTAGGCATCTGAAGCATCGCTGGACATGCAGTCTCTCTTTCGTATCTTTCACGAGTTATAGCCAATATGTTCTTTTTCCAGTGTTTTTTGGCTACGATGCGCGTCAGTCTGACTGTGACGTTTGTATTGACTTCTCTATTTTCCTGCGAACCTGTCTTAGGATTTCTTCCTTTTTGACATAACTGTCTATATTAAATATATCCACCTGGTCCTGATAGCCGCGGACGTTCTCTACTACGTTTTCCTCCGTACGGGCCACGCTTATCTTCTTCAGGTGTTCGGCCTGTTCTTTCCATGCCACTTCGAGCTTTTGGGCCCCTGCACCTTATCTTCTTAGCGCTTTTGACACCAATTTGACTCTTCCTCGTATCTGCACTGCGTTTGTTTAGCTTTAGTAACTCGGCGTAGGATTTCCCACCTCCCTTCACGATCACCTTCTGCGTCACCACGTTCATACTCCTCCAGCGCGAGGTGGAAGTCCATACCCATAAAGGTGACTTCGAGGAGCTTCTTGAGGTTCCTACCTCTGTAGCCCCCCCCCTATACTCTTAGGGACGCCTCTCTGGTCTTCAGTGTCTCTATGTCTTCCCTCAATAATTTAGAGATACTTGCCAGTAGTCTCTTGCCCCCTTCAATTTCCGTCACCACTTTCTCTACAGGGATCATGAAATATAGTCTGACGATTTCTCCGGTTCTCTTTTTCCTGTCTCTACCTTGTAATTGTGATCATAGAATTAAATGGGAGGTCTCTTGGTCTGTATGTACCTTCTGCACTTACTACCAGTTTCGGTTTTTCCTGGTCAGGTCGTTGAACCTTTCCCCTTCACCTAGAAGTCCAGGTTCCAAGACCATTACTAAGTCGCCTGGAGGTTTATTTCCTCTTCCCGGTTTGACGACTGTAAAGTAAAGTGATCTTCTTCCTATCTGAATTTATAATGTTACTTTTTTCCGCCTCTTAGTCGTTCGTTCCTCACCGCCTCTTAGTCGTTCCTTCCTCACCGCTTTTCTCCACTATTATATTTCGGTTCTCAATGCTGCCGAGGGCGAATTCTCTGAAAGTGCCCTCCATATCTTCGGTAGACAGTGGTCTTCGATAGTTGAAGGACAGCGCGAGACGGTTCTCCAATAGGCAGACGATCAGTGGAAAGACCACGAAAACGATGGAACGACAACTTACTAGAGGCACATTGAAAAAACAGACACTTATGTCTATACAAAAAGAAGAAGATGTCTTTGGTGACTCTTTTAACGTTTTTTACCTCATTCATGATTTCGACTTTCGTGTTCTTATGGTCGGACATTAGTTTCACTAAATTATTTGTAACTCTGGTAAGTTTATTCATTGCTTTTACCATAGCCGTTATTTCGGAACTCTACTCCTTCTCTCTAGATCTTTTCTCCCCAAGTGATGAGCTCTTTTGCAAGGTTGCCTCCGCTGGAAGCTCCGTCTTGTTCAGATCCCTACCCCTGACCGGAATTCTTCCAACAGATCCACCGTTTTCCGGAAGTCTCCTTCCTCTTTTCTTCTTCGCTGAGTACTTTCCCTTTGCTCCCTTCACTACTGATGAACACAATATTATCATCTCATTCATAGCTTGTTCCAGCTTGCGGATATTTTATCTAGGTTTACTCTTCTATTATATGGAGTGTTAGAGCGCTCTAAAAATTTGAAAAAATTCAATAAGTGACTTATATTGAACACCAATCATGATTTTTGTTAATTCTTTTTGAACCAGTAGATTCTTCTGTAGAAGCAGTTGAAAAATTACTCAAACTTTTCAAAAATTTGTTTTAAATCTCCAGAAATCACCAAAAAATGTAACGGAGTAAAAGGGATACTGGGGAACTGAAGCTATATTTTAATGGCATCTTAATATAATTTACTATTTCCAATAAAAATAGTAAATTACTTTATGGATTTAAATTAAAATAAACTTAAAAAATCACAAGTAATATTTATAGCGTTGCTTGAAAATACATGCGTTAGGATTTGAAAAAAGTTTGATGTAAAGAAGGGGGGGGATCTGGCGCCTTTTTTTAGGATTTGGGTTGGCGCCTTTTTTATGTGCCAGTCCGGCCCTGTAAGGGATCTATGGGTGAGTATCACCGAGCCGCAAGCCCTTATCCCTTGCCGTACTGCTCCCTCATAGGCCGATCAGACGGCCGCATATTCCAGTCTAAGCGTTAGATTCATATTTAGAATTTTATACTTACGCGTTAGCCTTTTTTGTTTTCCGATGACCTGGCTGGGCTCGAACTCGCATACCTCACGGCGAAGTGAAGTGGCGGTCAGCCGCTAGTCCCACTGAGCTGTCCGATCGACAAAGTAATTTGTGAAGCGGTAACGATTAGATAATTTCATTTCGGATGCTAATACTTAGAGGGTGATTTTCACGATTTTTTTACCAACCAAAAAAAATACCAACATTATTTTGATCGTAACTTAGATACTTACTTTTGATGTTAGAAACTTTTTTCAAAAACAGTGAACTATTAAAACAAGTTAATATTAATACTAATGTACTATCGTTTTTCATACTGACATGACTCAGCACTTTACGCCAGTTTTTATAAATAATAAATCTCAAAAATATTCTACATCTAAATCTCCAGTCATAATAAAAACCTTAGTATCTGAAAACTAAAACAGCTTTTAAAAAATGAATATTGAAATGAAGTTTATATCAACAAAATATGTAGATTCTCAAATTGCATGATGCATTTATAAATAAGTTAAATAGGTAATTACATACATACAAACCTCTAGGGACTACTAGGGAGATAAAACGGTTAAATAAAAAGTACCAATAAAAAACCTTGAATAACGGTGGGGTTGATATCTTTTATCGAACGACGAGATTTTCTTAAAAAGAAGTTAGTGTCTATATTTCTGTACTTATTATCCTTGCCACTACATATTGTCTATATTTAGAATTTAATTTGAGTTATTAAGAATTTAATAAAAAAAGAACAGGCTGAAGGATGAGGGTGCTATAAACACGAGTATTGAGAATTGAGCTTATTGTATTGGAATTATGTTTATGACCCACTGTATAAAATTTGCATTGATCCATTTCTGAATTTCTGCAACTTTGTAGTTTACCTACAACCTATTCATGGATCGTGCTTATACAAAAAAATACAAGTGTTTGAGTTAGCACCTATAGACAGTCACCGACGGTTAGTCTTTAAATAAGTGTTGAAACAAGGGCTTCGGTAAACAGATAAAAGGAGTAAGGAACCTTACAAAGCGTTCACTGTGTTCCCTAAATTTTGTTTTCAAATATTTTGATGAATAGGAATTCTTCGTTGTTATTTATAAGTAGGTACGTAAACAAAAATTAAAATTTATTAAGCAGTTACATTTCCTAATGTGTACTGTGTAGTTCAAAATGTCCCCATCAAACTAAAATAAAAGAAGCAAAAAGCGCGTTGGGGCGCCCGGGTTCCGCGGAACCATGCTCAGTGCGCCACTGCTAATGAGCCAGTCTCAACAGCTATATGAGCAAATGTAACTTTATTCCGTTTGGAAATGCTTAGATTTGCTCCTTGCTCTTCAAGGTACTTTACTGTTTTAAGTTCAGAATTAACAGGTACACAGTGACTAGTTGTCTATTTGTGATTAGCACGTGAGTCTAAATTTACAGATAATTTACATTCATCTTTAAGAAAATTTAGAACATTAACTGCACCAGCCGCAGCTGCCATGTCCACTAAAGTCGCTCCTTGATGGTTACATTGATTTAAATCACTTCCAATTGATTTAAGATATCTTAAAATCTCAACTTTATTACTTTTAGCTGCGAAATGAGCCGGTAAATTCCCATCAACATCAGAAACGTTAACATCCATTTTACAGTCTTCTACTAAATATTGTAGGACTTCCAAATCACCAGATTGAGCAGCTTTATGAATAAGTGTATGTTTATGATTGTTGGAAATGCTTAGATTTGCCCCTTTATCCTTAAGATACTTTAAAATCTCAACATTAAAATTTATCACATGAACCGGTAAATTCCCGTTATCATCAAAAACGTTAACATACATTTTACAGTGCTCTTCTAAATATTGTAGGAATTCGAATTTACCAGATTGAGCAGCTTTATGAATAAGTGCATGTCTTGTCTTGTTGGGGATGTACCGAAATGCTACTTGATGTTTAAGATACTTTAAAATCTTAATACCGGGTGTCCACTTATATTTTCCCCCATTTTAACTGCCTATATCTTCTAAACGGTTCAAGATAGAAATATGCGGTTTTCGCTGAAATGTTTTATTTTAGTAAAAGTTTTGTCTGAATGGATTGAATTTTTTATATCGCTTTCAAATACGAAATAAAAAATGGCGGATTTTTGAAAAAAACTTTGTTGACTTTTTTTTAATGGAACACCCAGTATATTTTCTTGTAAATTGAAAGAAAGGTCATTCACCTATCGAGCGATATAAAGTTTTTCAAAATCGGTTGTCAAATCACTGAGTAATTAATTTTTAAAATGATGGGTGCAACGTTGATATTCTATACCTAAATAACATAACTGAGCAAAATGATATTATGTTATGTGATTTCCACATTGCATCTTTCATTTTAAAACTTAATTGCTCAGTCATTTGGCAACCGATTTTAAAAAATATTATATCGCTGGATAGGTAAATGACGTTTTTTCAAGACCTCGACACCGTAAGGTACAAGAGGACGGCTTAAGCGATAAAAAATGGTCATTTACCTAAAAACTTGAAAAAACGGTCATTTATCTATCCAGCGACATAAAATTTTTTAAAATCGGTTGTCAAATGACTGAGCAATTAATTTTTAAAATGAGAGCTGCAATGTGGAAATCACATAATTTGCTTAGTTATGTTATTTAGGTATGTGATATCCACGTTGCACCTCTCATTTTAAAAATTAATTACTCAGTGATTTGACAACCGATTTTGAAAAACTTTATATCGCTAGATAGGTGAATGACCGTTCTTTCAATTTGCAAAAGAATATACTGGGTGTTCCATTAAAAAAAAGTCAACAAAGTTTTTTTCAAAAATCCGCCATTTTTTATTTCCTATTTGAAAGCGATATAAAAAATTCCATCCATTCAGACAAAACTTTTACTAAAATAAAACATTTCAGTGAAAACCGCATATTTCTATCTTGAGCCGTTTAGAAGTTATAGGCAGTTAAAATGGGGGAAAATATAAGTGGACACCCGGTATTATAATCTCCCATATATATCATATGAACCGGTAAATTCCCATCAACATCAGAAACTTTAACATCCATTTTACAGTCTTCCACTAGATATTGCAGGACTTCCAAATCACAAGATTGAGCAGCTTTATGAACAAATGTATGTTTTTGATTATTTGAAATGCTTAGATTTGCCCCTTTTTCTTTAAGATACTTTAAACTCTCAGCCTCACTAAATTCAGCTGCCATATGAGCCGGTAAATTTCCATGAACATCAGAAACGTTAACATCCATCTTACAATCTTCTACTAGATATTGTAGGACTTCCAAATTACCATATCGAGCAGCTTTATGAACAAGTGTATGTTTTTGATTGTTGGAAATGCTTAGATTTGCCCCTTTTTCTTTAAGATACTTCATAATCTCAGCCTCATTAAATTCAGCTGCCATATGAGTCGGTAAATTTCCATCAACATCAGAAACGTTAACATCCATTTTACAATCTTCTATTAGATATTGTAAGACTTTCAAATTACCACATCGAGCAGCTTTATGAACAAATGTACGTTTTTTCTTATTGGAAATGCTTATACTTGCCCCATTTGCTTTGAGATACTTTAAAATCTTAACATTACTATATCTCATATCTATCATATGAATCGGTAAGTTCCCATCAACATCAGAAACGTTAACATCCATTTTACAGTATTCTACTAGATATTCTAGGACTTCCAATTTACCATATTGAGCAGCTTTACGAAGAAGTGTACGTTTTTTCTTGTTGGAAATACTTAGATTTGCCCCTTTCTCTTTAAGATACTTTAAAATCTTGATATTATTCTGTCTCATATCTATCATATGAACCGGTAAGTTCCCATCAATATCAGAAACGTTAACATCCAGTTTACAATCTTCTACTAAATATTGTAGGACATTCAAATCACCAGATTGAGCAGCTTTATGAACAAGTGTATATTTTTGTTTATCGGAAATGCTTATATTTGCACCTTTTTCTTTAAGATATTTTAATATCTCAAGGCATCCAAATTGAGCTGATATATGAACCGGTAAATTTCCATCAACATCAGAAACGTTAACATCCATTTTACATTTTACAATCTTCTACTAAATATCGTAGGACGTCTAATGCGCCATTTCGAGCAGCTTCATGAATTAGTGTACGTTTATCCTTGTTGGAAATGCTTATATTTGCCCCTTTATCTTTAAGATACTTGAAAATGTCAATATTATAATCTCTCATAGATATCATATGGACCGGTAAATTTCCATTTACATCAGAAACGTTAACGTCCATTTTACAATCTTCTACTAAATATCGTAGGACTTCGAATGCACCATTTCGAGCAGCTTCATGAATAAGTGTACATTTATATTTGTTGGAAAGGCTTAGATTTGCCCCTTTATCTTTAAGATACTTGAAAATGTCAATATTATAATCGCTCATAGATATCATATGAATCGGTAAATTCTCATTCACATCAGAAACGTTAACATCCATTTTACAGTCTTCTACTAAATATCGTAGGACTTCGAATGCGCCATTTCGAGCAGCTTTATGAATAAGTGTACATTTAGCCTTGTTGGCAATGCTTAGATTTGCCCCTTTATCTTTAAGATACTTGAAAATGTCAATATTATAATCTCTCATAGATATCATATGGACCGGTAAATTTCCATTTACATCAGAAACGTTAACGTCCATTTTACAATCTTCTACTAAATATCGTAGGACTTCGAATGCACCATTTCGAGCAGCTTCATGAATAAGTGTACATTTATATTTGTTGGAAATGCTTAGATTTGCCCCTTTTTCTTTAAGATACTTTAAAATCTTAACATTAGCATCTACCATTTTTAACATATTGTGACATTATTTATAATGCTGCTCACAAGCCGGCCTATTTATTTTGGAAGCTTCTCAGCGTTACGAGAGAAGGCCAGTCCTTACCATGGCGTTCGAGGCGAGCGCTACCGAACTATATAAGCAGAGGGATTACCGCAGCAGTCCAGTCATTGATCGAAGCGCGTCGCGTAATTTAATGTATTCGAATCTAATGTATTGAAATGTATTTATTAGTTATCGGAATTATTATGTGTAGATAATTAAATCATAAATTTGAGTTTGTAAATAAATTAGATGTGCTAGTTGGTGTTATTTGTAATTATTAAATAAATAAGTGATGTAAATAAATAATATAAGTAAGTCTTCCTTTATTTAAATTAAACTTAGTGCCTAAAGATATAAATAAATAAAATAGTAGAGTCAACCGCGTAAAAAGACAATTACATAGCAATATGAACCGGTAAATTTCCATGAAAATCAGAAACATTAACATCCATTTTACAATCTTCTATTAAATATCGCAGGACTTCAAATGCGCCCTTTCGAGCAGCTTCATGAACAAGTGTACATTTATCCTTGTTGGAAATGCTTAGATTTGCCCCTTTATCTTTAAGATACTTGAAAATGTCAATATTATAATCTCTCATAGATATCATATGTACCGGTAAGTTCCCATTTACATCAGAAACGTTAACGTCCATTTTACAATCTTCTACTAAATATCGTAGGACTTTGAATGCGCCATTTCGAGCAGCTTTATGAAGAAGTGTACGTTTATCCTTGTTGGAAATGCTTAGATTGGCCCCTTTATCTTTAAGATACTTGAAAATGTCAATATTATAATCTCTCATAGATATCATATGGACCGGTAAATTTCCATTTACATCAGAAACGTTAACGTCCATTTTACAATCTTCTACTAAATATCGCAGGACTTTGAATGCGCCATTTCTAGCAGCTTCATGAACAAGTGTACATTTATCCTTGTTGGAAATGCTTAGATTTGCCCCTTTATCTTTAAGATACTTAAAAATGTCAATATTATAATCTCTCATAGATATCATATGGACCGGTAAATTCCCATTGACATCAGAAACGTTAACATCCATTTTACAATCTTCTACTAAATATCGCAGGACTTTGAATGCGCCATTTCTAGCAGCTTCATGAACAAGTGTACATTTATTCTTGTTGCAAATGCTTAGCTTTGCCCCTTTATCTTTAAGATACTTGAAAATGTCAATATTATAATCTCTCATAGATATCATATGGACCGGTAAATTTCCATTTACATCAGAAACGTTAACGTCCATTTTACAATCTTCTACTAAATATCGCAGGACTTTGAATGCGCCATTTCTAGCAGCTTCATGAACAAGTGTACATTTATCCTTGTTGGAAATGCTTAGATTTGCCCCTTTATCTTTAAGATACTTAAAAATGTCAATATTATAATCTCTCATAGATATCATATGGACCGGTAAATTTCCATTTACATCAGAAACGTTAACGTCCATTTTACAATCTTCTGCTAAATATCGTAGGACTTCGAATGCACCATTTCGAGCAGCTTCATGAATAAGTGTACATTTATATTTGTTGGAAATGCTTAGATTTGTCCCTTTTTCTTTAAGATACTTTAAAATCTTAACATTAGCATCTACCATTTTTAACATATGAACCGGTAAATTACCATTCACATCAGAAACGTTAACATCCATGTTACAATCTTCTACTAAATATCGTAGGACTTCAAATGCGCCATTTCTAGCAGCTTTATGAACAAGTGTAAGTTTATCCTTGTTGGAAATGTGTAGATTTGCCCCTTTATCTTTAAGATACTTGAAAATGTCAATATTATAATCTCTTATAGATATCATATGTACCGGTAAGTTCCCATTCACATCAGAAACATTAACGTCCATTTTACAATCTTCTACTAAATATCGTAGGACTTTGAATGCGCCATTTCGAGCAGCTTTATGAATAAGTGTACGTTTATCCTTGTTGGAAATGCTTAGATTGGCTCCTTTTTCTTTAAGATACTTTAAAATCTTAACGTTACCATCTACCATTTTTATCATATGAACCGGTAAATTCCCATTCACATCAGAAACGTTAACATCCATTTTACAATCTTCTACTAAATATCGTAGGACTTCAAATGCGCCATTTCTAGCAGCTTTATGAACAAGTGTAAGTTTATCCTTATTGGAAATGCTTAGATTTGCCCCTTTATCTTTAAGATACTTGAAAATGTCAATATTATAATCTCTCATAGATATCATATGTACCGGTAAGTTCCCATTCACATCAGAAACGTTAACGTCCATTTTACAATCTTCTACTAAATATCGTAGGACTTTGAATGCGCCATTTCGAGCAGCTTTATGAATAAGTGTATGTTTATCCTTGTTGGAAATGCTTAGATTGGCCCCTTTTTCTTTAAGGTACTTTAAAATCGTAACGTTACCATCTACCATTTTTATCATATGAACCGGTAAATTCCCATTCACATCAGAAACGTTAACATGCATTTTACAATCTTCTACTAAATATCGTAGGACTTCAAATGCGCCATTTCGAGCAGCTTCATGAACAAGTGTACGTTTATCCTTGTCGGAAATGCTTAGATTTACCCCTTCATCTTTAAGATACTTAAAAATGTCAATATTATAATCTCTCATAGATATCATATGGACCGGTAAATTTCCATTTACATCAGAAACGTTAACGTCCATTTTACAATCTTCTGCTAAATATCGTAGGACTTCGAATGCACCATTTCGAGCAGCTGCATGAATAAGTGTACTTTTATCTTTATTGGAAATGCTTAGATTTGCCCCTTTTTCTTTAAGATACTTTAAAATCTTAACATTAGCATCTACCATTTTTAACATATGAACCGGATAATTTCCATGAAAATCAGAAACGTTAACATCCATTTTACAATCTTCTACTAAATATCGCAGGACGTCGAACGCACCATTTCGAGCAGCTTCATGAACAAGTGTACATTTATCCTTGTTGGAAATGCTTAGATTTGCCCCTTTATCTTTAAAATACTTGAAAATGTCAATATTATAATCTCTCATAGATATCATATGAACCGGTAAATTCCCATTCACATCAGAAACGTTAAGATCCATTTTACAATCTTCTACTAAATATCGTAGGACTTTGAATGCGCCATTTCGAGCAGCTTCATGAATAAGTGTACTTTTATCTTTGTTTGAAATGCTTAGATTTGCCCCTTTTTCTTTAAGATACTTTAAAATATTAATATTATTATCTACCGTTTTTCTCATATGAACCGGTAAATTTCCATAAACATCAGAGACGTTAACATCCATTTTACAATCTTCTAGTAAATATCGTAGGACTTCGAATGAGCCCTTTCGAACAGCTTCATGAACAAGTGTACGTTTTGTCTTGTTGGAAATGCTTAGATCTGCTCCTTGCTCTTTAAGATACTTTATAGTATTAAGTGAATTATACTGAACTGCGTAGTGACTGATTGTATTTCCATTCCTATCACAAAAGTTTAAATCTATATTGTATTCTCTAGTTAACAATTTTAAAAAGTCCACCGCATATTCGGGGTAGTGTACTCCAGAAATAGCTGAGTCGTAGGACTCGGAGTCGTACATGCCGTACATGAACATGTCGTTGAAGTCGTATTTGTCATAGTAGAAGACGTAGTCGAAATCGGACACGACGTCGGACTCGAACTTGGGGTCGTCGACAGGCTCTAAGTTAAATCGGCAATCGTGATATAGCAGGGCCGTTATAATAATAAAACCGATTTTATTGACTTTATTGACCTTTGCCACCTTCTCTACGAAGTATTTTGCGAAAGATTGGCGATAGCGCTTGTTTATGAAAGCTGTTCTTATTATTTGATCATTGTTTTTTAAAATATCGTAAAAATGAGTATAATTATCAAAAACTAATTTAACAATAAAGAAGTAGGTCCAAATAGATGACATACTTTTATTATTTTCCCAATTTACCTTATTAAGGGCCGAATTGTATTCCTTAGATAAGTCAGCTATTTTTTCGTTTTGATTAATTTCCAGAATTAGTTCAAAAAAATCGCAAACGCCCTTATATTCATAGGTTGAAAACACTTTATTAAACACTTCGAGCAATAAGTCGTGACTATGTCTTTTTTTATAAAGGCAATCCCACAGCAATTCTGCTGCAAAATATTCCTTAAAAGTGTAATGAACAAATGCATACCCTTCATCTGATTCCTTTAATAACTTAGCATTTAAAACATCTTTACGAATCTCAAAATCATCATCAACATTAAACAAACCTAAAAGGTTAAAATCAGAGGCATCAGAAAACAAATTCTTCACCGCAAATTTTCTTAACGAGTCGATATACCCGTCAAAAGCTCCAAGGCGTATCTCATCATCTTGTGCAAATTCGTCTTTGATTGCTTGTAAATAGCAATTATAAAAATCATATGTGTTTGTAACGTTATCAAAAACCTTTCGCAAAGATTTAATAGAGTCACATTTAGATATTTTATTTTTTATTATTTTAGAAACCATTTCTAGCGATAATGGAGTTGAACAAATATCTTTAAATGCTGGAGCCAAATTTATTACCTTTTCAAATAAATCATTTTCAATACTTGCTGCAGGTAATAATTGTTTAAGATATTTCTTGAAAAAAGAAGACTGATCACAAGGTGAAAATGGAGATATTTTAACTAACTCACAACTATCTAAATCTCTTAATTTTTTAAGATTTAAGATCAAATTGTAATCTCTGGCACCCATAATAACCAAAGAAATATTCAAAGCCTGAAGCGAATTATGATCTGCTAATAGGTTTTGTATTTTGTTGATAACTTCCGAACAGTTCTCGTCAAGACCGTCTATAATCAAAATTTTACCCATAGACTCAATAAGTTTTCCTTCGAAATAAGAGCTATCAGGAGTTATATTTTCATTCTGACACAATAGATTATATATGGTTTTCTCGATATCATTCCGGAAAAATTGTTTAGACTTTTGTAAATCAACATTAATTATCCATGTCAATTTAGATTTTACTTTTTTTCGGATTTTACTGTCTTCGGCTTTTTTGAGTGAAACTAGTTGTTTCAATAAAGTTGTTTTGCCTGCACCAGGCGGACCAGTAACAACAACTATTTTTTTCTCTATTTTTTCAAAAAACTCTCTTTCCGGAAATTCTCCCGAGTTAGCCATTAGGCTTCTTTTAACATAATTTTCCTGCTTCTGTTTTGATTGGGTTTGCATATTAGAACCTATCGAGTAAGTATATTCGCTAAATATTATTTTTTTAAGACCCTTATCTATCTTAATTTGATAGTCATCAAGTTCAGTGTTCATATTTTTCGTAATCAAATTATTTAATGTAACATTTTCTCCTTGAAACTGAATTTCTTTGGCATATATGTGTTGTTTTGTTTCAGTCTCTAGTGAATTGAAATATATTTTATCATTAATTATTTTAACTGATGGGTCACTATTTTGCAAATAATGTTCTTTGATGATTATAAATACTTTTTTTTTCGAGTCTTTTTTAGAAATCATATACTCGGATATCTCCTTTAAAAAATTTACTGCTTGATCTTGATTAAGTGATAGGAATGAAACAATCAAATATTTAATTTTGTCACATCTGAATGTATTCATCATATCACATATAACTTTTTGTTCCATTGTATATTTCATTTTATGAAATGTTTTTTCCATTTCTTGCATCAAACATAATGTATTTTCTTTTAGAGAAAAATACGGCGTTTCTGATTTCTGAATGCTTCTTAAAATTTTCAATATATACATAGAAATATTGTCGTGTATTTGGACGCAAAAAATATTACTTGAATCAAGTTGATAACTTTCCTTGAAATAAATTTTAGTACTAACCAACTTCTGAAGAAAATTTCGATTGTGTTCACCACACAAAATAAACATAAAGTAGTCTTTTGTCATAGGCATAGATTTTTCAGCTGGTAAATAATACCAGTCTTCTACATGAACTTTTACATATTCGTATGATGATATTGGGAACTTACACTGATAATCGAGCTTATTTAATTTGCTGACAATTAAAGCTTTGATGTTCGTGAGATTAATTTTAACAACAACAAACGAACATATAAATGATTGTATATCTTCTCTATTGATCTCCAATTCCTTCCATTCTTTTTTGTCTTTGTCGGTTTCTTCTTTACTGATGTTTTTCTGAAATTGTTTTGTCGTATTTAAAAGCTTGTCAACCATTATTTCTTTTTTAAGTCTATACTTTTTGGGCTCGAGACCAAACATTTTTTGCAAGTTTGCGGGACCTGCATCAGCAGGTAATTCATCCATAATATTATCAACGTTCAGCCTAGCCGTAGTGCATAGTATTAAGGAGTTAGGTGTTATTTCATAAAAATTCTTTAAAGTTAAATAGGACAAAAAATACTTTGCGATACTGAAATCACTTTTTTTGGGATTTTCTGTCATAAAATCTTGAGTGTTCTTACCACCTTTTACATTTTTTGCTTGTAACAACATACACTTTTCATCTGATTTAAATACGAGATCATCAAATTTTCCCGCTAATTTAACTTCATTTAATAGTTTCCAATTTGTGTAGCTTTCGATTGCAGATAAAGCAAACAGTGTATGTAAAGATATCTCATAAGGTAAGCCTTGGCTAGGTGTTTGTGCTTTTCCAGAATCCATCACCTGAAAACGTAAATATTTAAAAAAAATAGAGATAGGTATGAATAAAAAGTGTACAACTCCAAAACAAGACATTTGCCATTTTACAAAAAATAAATAGAACAGATGGTCTTTTATAGGCCAGAAAATAAAGCTGAAAAAATGGCAAAACCTCGCAATTTTTTCATGCAGCATCGATTTGTACAAAAATTTGGGATTAGGCTCATTTCACCATTTAGTTCATTGTCTATATTGAGCCGTTGTACGCTTGTAGTTTTTTAAGGGTGAAAACTACCCCTAATTGTAAAAAATTATAAAATAATATTTTACAATTTAATATGGTCAACATTTGGTTTTTATTAGTTAAATCATGGTTATTTTCTGCTTTAGAATATAATATCATAATATTTCAACCCTAAAAACCACCCTTGTTGGAGCTATATATAAAGAATTTATTTGTCCTAAGAGAATGATTTCGGCTTACATCGATTTACATAAAAATTTGGGACTAGGATCATCTCACCCTGTGCTTCATATTCTATATCACGCTGAAGGGCGGTGAATATTTTTAGGGGTGTAAACTACTCCTTATTGTCAAAAATAATATAAAAGCATTGTAAACCTTAATATGGGTAAAATTTGGTTTTGATTGGTTAAATAATGATTGTTTTATGCTTTTGGACATAATATCATAATATTTTAACCCTTGAAAACCACCCTTAATAACATTGCAATTTTTATTAAAATTGGCGAAGAATCTACGAAATATACACTCACACACGCAGACACATGAGCAGATGTTTCTTCTTTTCTATCTTTCGATTTGAATGAAAAAAGTGGAACATATTATAACGTATTACTGCCAAAACACCGGTTCTGTGGTATTAAGAATGCTCTATTACAGTGGTTCTCAAATTTTTTGAGTCATGTACCACAAAATACTTTTTTTAATATTTTTGGTACTACCTAACTGAAATAACTACCTATCTAGATAGGTAATCTAATTAACTGTAATAGTGGTGATTTTGACAGTTTTGTGTACCACCGCAAATAATGATATGTACCACCAGTGGTACATGTACCACAGATTGAGAACCGCTGCTCTATTACACTCCCAAGCGGGCTATTAGAATTTTTCGAAAAAAATAATTTGTTTTATAAACAAAGCTCCTTCATTTTTGGCGATAAAAAGTTTTTTCAAACATGATGTTGTAGGATATTTGGAACATCTATGAGACTATGTGAATTAATTTCCCTAAAATCCCTTAGTTTTTAAGTGGATTGAGTTTAAAGGTCTCGAATAAGGAGGTGTTTGCTCGTAAATAGAGGTTTTAAACAGCTGTACTTTGCTAAATATTTACTGTAAAGAAAATCTGTCTGCAGAAAAATTTTAGTTATTGAAAAAGCTACAATTTAGTACTCTCTAATTTTTTTCGTATCTCCAGTATTTTCGGAGATATTTTGAAGAAAAGTGTGAAAAATACGAAATTACAAAAATCTATTTATCGTTAAACTCAAATTTTCCTAAAATTAAGCCTTTTAAATAGGTAAAACTTTTTGGGTGTATTGATAATACATATAAAAAAATAATTACACAAGGGTGTAGATCAATTTTAATTAGGCGGGTAGTTAGGGGCTGTTTTTACTGATTTTTTCGTAGAAAAAAGTTACCGACCTTATTTTGATCATAGGTCGCTAGAATTTTTTTTTGTTTTTTTGAAAGGCCTAGTTGTATACCTAAAAAAAGATTGTGTAAGTTTTCTTCGAAAAATGCAAAGTTTTCCCGTTATTTGGGTTTTAATATTTCAAATTATGCATTTGACGAAAAAGGTTAACCTTTAGCATGCCTTATCTCCGTTTGTATTGGTCGTAGAAAAATTATAAAAAAAGAATTTTGTTTGTGTTTCTAAAGATAGAATTTTGATCTCTACAGTTTTTTGATTAAATGCTTATATTTTGAGTTATTCTAAAAAAAACCCTCTAAAAAAGTCGATTTTATCGTCGAAAAACTGTTACTTTCAAAGAAAACGCAAACAACATTTTTTTTCATAGAATTATTTTTCCATCGATTTCCATAGTTAAAATGTAATAAAAAATTCTCACCCCTGAGATGGGGTGGTAAACACCCCCAAGGTTTTCGCGTACAGCGGCATGATATAGAAAATTATTTTTGGGCTATTCCCTAGCTTCTGTGAAAATTTCAAGTAAATCCATGTTAGACGAAAAAATTGCGAGCCAAAATGCTTCATTTCCTGACCTATTAGATAAACCTTGCAACACTGAACTTGGCTTTGGAAAGGAAATATAGTCGAAATTAGTATGCAATTTGAAAGAAAGTAAAGAAAGTATAGAATAGGAAAGGAGAAAGGAAGACGAATATAGAGCACTGGCTAAGTACGTCCGAGAGACAAAAGACAAAGAAGGTGGTATTCGAGAGCCAGAAAAAGGAATAAAATTAAAACAGATTTCTTTCTGAAATAATTTGAATGTGAAAGAATAAGAACATTAAGAATAAAACATAAAGTTAAATAAATAAAACCAGAGAGAGATACAAACCAAATGGGCGCAAGTTAATTTACTCTTCAACAAATTAACCAATTTGTGGGTTAACTAAATTAAATTTCCTAATATTTAGTTTATGTTTTTTTTTTCATAAACTAACTTCGTTGTGAAGTTAAACTGGAAAGAGACATGTAGCTAGGTAATAAGGCAAAACGAATTTAGTCCAGGGTAATAATGTTTTTTCCATGACACTTTAACAGCTAGCGTACTGAAGCGTTTTTTCGACAGGTAATGCCTATAAGAACAAATTGTAACTATTTCGTGCGTAGGATCTGGTGGCCATTTTTATTTATAAACAATTGAGTGTCAAATAACGGCATTTTTTCTTTTTTTTTTTTTTCAAATAAATGGAAAACAATGAAACATGGTTTTTTTTAGTACACACATCTTCGAGAGCATGGAAAATGCTTTAAAATGGCGTATTACAAAGTTTGATATACTCATTTATTGTTAATATAATTGCGAAAAAAGGTCGAAATTGCAAAAAAAATAATTTTGCAATAACTATTGTAAAGATTAGTGTATTGTCGAAGCGAAGATCGGTGGAATATGCGCATTTTTTCAATGAAATTCGATATTTTTAAGATATTCCAGAAGCCTCTACAGATAAAATGTTTTAATGACCTATTAATCATTCAGAATTACACAACGGATATTAGTACAGTTAAAATAATTAAGACGATAACCGGACAATATTGATTTAATGAGTAAAATTTAGTTTCTTTTTACTTTAATGACAAAAAAAGCAAGCCCATTAGCAGAACTCAATTAAAAATTATTTTGCACATCATATTTGAAACATTATTTGGTTGAAAAATCTCATTTTTGTTGGCAAAAAAAATATAATAATTTGTTTGGACTAAATTACAGTTGTGCTTATCTTAAAAAGGATATGTTACTATCAACATTCGCACAGTGTTGCCAAACTGAATTTTGTTATTTTGGGTGTAAATTTTTTCCACGGATCTCCGAGGGTACAATACAGCTTTGAAACTTTTGTCATATGGGGGTACTTTGGTGCTTAATATGTGACACAAATTTCAAAGCGATTCATTCAATTGTTTAAATTTTATTCAAATTGTTTATCACAGAGAGCTTTTTTGCAATACCATAACATAAGTCAGAAAAAAATTATGTTAGAACCCTTCTACAGGTGTCAAATAAAAGTGCATGAGCTAAATTTTCAAATTGGTTTAAAAAAAAAGTTAAAAAAGGGAATAAAAATGTAGTTATTAGTAATAAATAATTATGCAAAATATCGTCAATTTTTCCTTATAAACTGTTTAATTTTTTTATAAAATAAATTATATAGAATATAGGTATATTTGTTACAATTTTTTATAAATTATTATATATGTTAAATCACTAACTTCTTAATTGACTTTTTAAAAAAGATTTATTTCACAAATTACACTTATACTTTGTTCTATGATAAATTGAAGTAAATAAAATTATATAATGCAAATATGTTACTAGCGAGAAACTAAAATGACGAGTGAAAAATAAAGTTAAAGTTCTAAATTTATAACCTTCCTACAAAATGTGGAATCGGCGTTTCCCACGAAAGGCCAGCTTTGGTCAGAGGTTGATGTCCATGCATGGTCAGCTATCTCTATGGGAACGCTTGCTGAAAGGATGATGAAATAGGAACTGATATTGCGAAACCAAAGAGCCGGTAACCCTTGAGTGGTTCAAGGTGACTATTTTCACATATAACAGCTCCCCTCATTAGTGAAAAGTCGATGCCTTGCTTCGACTTTTAAAGTTCGATTGGGGTTTCTGATATTTCTTCATTTTCTGGGCTTACGTCTGGTCTTCTTTTAAAGGTTAATCCTTTAAGTTTCTGTTTAATGGAACTGCTGCTATTTGGTGAAGGTGGAGGCGAGTCCTGCGGATAATTCATGGCAAGTCTTGGAAATCTTTTGCGTCTACATTTGCAGAAGATGTATACAAAAACTAGAATGATAATTAATGATAAAGACAATATAGTGAACCAAGGCAAATGTTCTTCGATGAATGGTTGGTTCATGATTCGGTCGAGTTCTTCTGAATATTGGTCCAGCTTGTGTTGTGCAATGTTTAAATCGTCTGTATTGATCTTGTTAAGTTTTAATGGTTTCAAATTTGGTATGTGGTTTCTTCCTTCGAAATGGTCACAACATCTGTATGGGACAATAACTGGATGACTTCTGTAGGTTATATTTGGATATTTATCGATTTGATCTCTGGCGTGGACTCTGGTACTTCCAATAAATGCTGTACATTCAGGTAGTAATCTTAGAATTGTGTTTACTTTGATTGTCTGTGTACTGATGTCTTTTCTTGCACATTTAATTGTAATTGGTAATGGATCGGATACTGTTATTAACCATAAATTTCGGTCAATTTCTTGCACATTGTAATCTTGTGCTAAAAATGTTGACATCTGACAAGTTTTTGGTAGAACGCTAACTGGTTTCAATAACTGGGCTTCACAGATAGTATCGCTGTCTATTGGATAGGGAAGAATATCTGTGCACATTTTTTGGTTTGGACTAATTGATTTGCATTCTTCTCTGTTTCGGGGTAATACATACGAAATTGAATCATCATCTCGCGCTATATACTTATGTATTGTAGAAAGTGTATGAAAAAGACCAGTTTGATTATCTAATATTGGTATCGAATATAAGTGGTATAAGGTATAGATTTCGGGGTCGACTAGTGGGATTTCTAGGACGAATACAATTTTTGAATCCAGTTGATATGCTTGAAGCTTTATTATATCAATATACTGGGCTATATTTGAGGTATAGATGGGCAATGGTAATACATTATTTTGTAAAGATTGTGAGATAATCTTCAATGAATCTAGTAAATCATTGGCAGAAATAATTGAACTGTGTAAAATTTGCAATCGAGAAAAAGTGATGGCATTCAAAATGTCATTGAGATAATTTTCTAAAAATATGTAGCTTTCCATTAACGATTCACACAAATTTAAGGTTTGTAAGTGTGCACGGTAAAATGAGATGTCGTCAGCAATGTCTATAAGAGTAGTTTCGATATCGTGTAGGTCTTTGTTAAAAGTTTGTTCGTCTATTTGTAATTTTTGGATAGTGGTGTTAAAAGATTTTATGACAGAAGTTGTAACAGAGATTTGATTTTTTAAGAGTGCTTCTATTTGATTTTCATCTCTAGTGATCCTATTTATACATTGATTGAAATATTCACCGTCTGATGCGTCTGAATTTCCACTAATAGATTTCCATAAGGTTCCAATACCATTGATTAATCCTCGTTTTTGGCGTGGATTATAGGCTCGTGTATCGGCAATTACTTCTCTATATTTTAAATTTACGGAATTTGAAATTTGTCTGATCAAACTGATATGTGTTTGTACCTCGGATTGAAATGCAAGTTTTCTTGGTGTATCGGCATTAGTAAATTTATCTAGCAAGTTTTCTAAAATTTTGTCGTTGTTGGATATAGCAGTTTTTATAGGGAGCAATTCCTTGTAAACAAGTAATGTCCATTTATCATTAGATATTCGAATGGTACCTTCTTCGTGATAGAAGATTCCGACTGTATTATTTATGGGAGAGAGGTGAAATTGGGAGTAGGCGACTGAAAGTAGTCCATAGAATCTGTAAAGAAGAAATTTATTCAAAGTATGGTTTTAGTCTGTCAAAATTTACTTTAGAAGTTTGATTCGTTTGGGGATTTAGGAGAATGGCAGAATTTGTAAATAATTCTTGAATTTGAAAAGGTCCATTAAATAAATTTTCAGATTTTGATTTTATTTGTGATTCTTTTACATATACCTTGTCACCAATTTTAAAATCGGGGCGTTGTGTTGAAATATTTTCATCAAATCTTACTTTAGCTTTTTCTTTTGCTCTTTCTGTTTTCTCTCGGGCTACTTTATAAAAGTATTCCATACGGTTATTAAGGTCTCTAACATATTTGCTAATTAGGCTTTTTTGATTATATAGGGTTTCTGGTGGTCGTCCTGCAGTGTGTCCAAAGACTAGTTCGTACGGCGTGAAACCGTGTGTCTTGTTTTTTGTATTATTGTAACATATCACTGCATAAGGGAGGATCACGAATGGGTGATCATTGGGATTTTCGGATTTATTTGCTCGGATCATTTCTGATAGTGTGGCATGGAATCTTTCTACAGATCCATTGGATTGTGGATGACTTACACTAGAAAATGTTAATTTTATATCATAGAGGTTGCATAGATCTTTAATTATGGCATTTTCGAATTCTCGACCACAGTCACAATGTATTCTTAAAGGTGTTCCGTAATGTTGGAAAAATAGAAGGAGTGTACTCGCTACGGTAACTGCTTTTTTATCGGTTAAAGGGTATGCTTGAGTAAATTTAGTTAGTTCATCTCTAATGGTTAATGCATAGTTTCTAGTGGGATATTCAAATATGTCTATGTTGATCCTTTCAAATGGCGTTTTCGGAGTTTCCGTTATAACTAACGGTCCACTTAGATTTTTCCTGTAAATTTTAACCTTTTGGCAAATTTCACAGGCTTTTATATATTTTTCGACATCTTTTGCTAAGTTCTTCCAATTATATTTTTCTTTTATACGTCTAACAGTTTCGTTTATTCCTCTGTGCAAGTTATTCTTGCGACAATGGTAATGTTCTAGGATTTGTGGAGTTTCGTCTTCACTTGCCTGTTTAATTACATTTTGGCAGATTTTTAATTTAAGTTCTTTGTCCGCAAATATATAGGAAAATATTTCTAAGATGGGAAGTTCGAGATTATTTTCTATGCAATAGGTCTTTGATTCGTCAAATTGTTCTTGGTTCGCATAAAGTATGAGAAATAAGTATGACATTACTTTTTGTGGATCGAAAGGTAATGGGATAATGAAATATTTTCGATCTTTTACGGTTTTACTAGAAACGATATTGATCCTTCGGTTACTGTATTCTATATTTTCTTCGAATATGTCACTCATAATTTTTTCGTGCAGGTCCTCAAGTTTGTTCTGCCAGAAAAAGGTAACGATATTCTTGTGAGATTTGTCTAACAGTTCTGCATTTGACGTTTCTATTTTGGAGTAATCGATAATAGATTTTGTTCTATATAATTCAAGAAACTTTTCGAATTCTTCGGACATCTTTTCTATTCCTTCTTCTGTGTCCTCTTTTTCTTCTTCGTCTTCTTGTGTCTCTGTTTCATCTTTATTAGATGCGTGCAGGGCAAGTTTTGATTGAAAGTCTGCACAGTCCTTAAAATGGTTTATTTTTATTCGTGAGAGTGCATCTGCGTTTCTGTTGATTTTTCCTGAACGGTGCTCTATTTTGTAATTATATTCTTCAAGTTTTAGGCGCCAACGTGCTAGGCGGCTTCCTGGGTCTTTAATTGAAAATAGCCATGTAAGAGGTCGATGATCAGTAATAAGAGTAAACTTGCGACCGAAAAGATATGGTCTGAAATGTTTTACTGCCCATACTATAGCTAATAATTCTCTCTCTATTGTGGAATATTTGGTTTCTGCGCTGCATAATGTTCGTGAGGCATAAGCGATTGGCAGATCTTTTCCTAATGGGCCTTGTGACAAAACGGCTCCAATTGCGAAAGCACTAGCGTCAGTAGTGAGTAAGAAGGGTTCTTCAAAATTTGGATATATGAGAATTGGGTCTGTCATTAGAATATTTTTAAGATCGTTGAATGCTTCTTTACATTCGGTATTAAAAAAAAGGGACATCTTTTTGAAGTAACTTAGTCAGTGGTTTGGAAATTTTGGCAAAATTCGGTATAAACCTACGGTAGTAACCTACTAGGCCTAAAAATGATTTTATTTCTTTAGTTGTCTTGGGTTTCGGGAAACTTTTTATGCATGATACTTTGGCAGGATTTGTTTTTACTCCGTGTTCGGTTACGAGGTGTCCTAAGTATGCGACTTCTTTTCTTAAGAATTCACATTTATCCGGTTGTATCTTCAGATTTGCCTTCCTTAATCTTTTAAATACTTCTGTGAGTCGTGACATGTGCTCGTGAATGGTGGCTGAATAGATGATTATATCGTCCATATATACTAAACATCGTTCGTTCTGAATTCCTAGGAGAATGTTATCCATTACTCGTTGAAAGGTGGAAGGAGCATTCCTTAATCCGAAAGGCATACGAACAAATTCGTAATGTCCGTTGTCAACTGAAAAGGCTGTTTTTTGGATATCTTTTGGATCAATTTCAATTTGGTGGAATCCGGACGCCAAATCTAATGTTGTAAAGTACTGACATTTACCAAGTTGGTGCAACAATTCTGAAATTTATGGAAGTGGATAACGGTCTTCTGTTGTAACTTCATTAAGTTTACGATAGTCAATAACGACTCTCCATTTCTGTTTACCGGATGCGTCAAGTTTTTTGGGTACCACCCACACTGGACTCGACCAGGCACTTACTGAATGCCGAATTATTCCTTGTTCTAGCATTTTTTTGGTTTGTGTCTTAACTTCTTCTTTGTGAACCTGCGGATATCTGTAAGATTTCGTGTATATCGGTTTCGCGTTGTTCGTTTCGATTGCATGTTTAATTTCGTTCGTGAATGTCAGCGTGTCACCTTCTACGTAAAATATATCTAAAAATTCCGTACAAATGTTTAGAATTTGTTCCTTTTCTTCTGAGTTTAAATGGTCAATTCTCAGTTGTTCTTTAATTATTTGTTCTCTGTCTATAAATGGATGTTCGCCGTGATTTTCGTCGTAGGTGAAGATTGTCTCCAAGTTTTCTATAGGTTCGATAGAAATATTCGAAAATTCGATTACTTTTGGCATTGCATTAGCATTAATGACAGAAGTTAAAAAGTCTCCATTTTCGTCTACATGGACTAATGCGTGAGGAATGCGAACTTTTTCGATTTCTTGGGATGACAGTATTGCGTCTGTATTGGATAGGTTGCATTTTAATTTGAATATTTGCTCTGTTCGGCTATCAATCGAAATTTGGTTTATTTTTTCTTTTATTCGTTTTTTCTCTGGTCTTGGGATGTGTTTTTGTTGATCATGAGTGTTTACGTGAAGTGAGTTGTTACTTTGTTGAGCTTTAATGTTTGTGTTTGATTTCGGATATGTTTGAGAATTATTTGGAGGTATTATCTCTGTAGGAAATGTCACCGGAGTATTTTCTGTGGGTTTATGTGTATCTTGTCCAACTTTATGCAGGGTAAGGGTTTTGAAGTTTGTATGAAGTTGTCTGGTTTTAAGGTCTATTACACATTCGTAATGGTCTAGGAAATCTAGGCCTATTATTCCGTCAAAGTCAATGTCTAAGTTAAAAATGAAAACTTTGTGAGGGTTATCATCGGTAAAGGGAATGAGGACAGATTCTGTAATTAAGAGTTTTTCGTCGGTTATGCCTTGAATGGTAACATTTTCTGGGGATCGGTTATGATAGTTCCGTGCAGTATTCTCTTTGAAAACTGTAATTCCTGCACCGGTGTCAATTAGAAGTTTAAAAGTATTCGTAGCGTCATTGATATAATATAAGTTTTTAGAGCTCATTGTGTGAAAGGGGCTTACAGGAATTTCTGTTTCGGAAAGTTCACATTTGGATCGAAATTGTCCAAATTGAGGGCTTGGATTTGTTATTGTACGTTCATAATATCGGTTGAAAGGTTCGTATGTACTGGAGGATGGTTCTGATTGGGTAGCGAAAGAAAATCCTGATAATTTTCTGAATCAGGTGTATCATTGGTAAAATAAGGGGCATCATTGGTATAATCAGGTGTATCATTGGTATAATCGTAAAAATAGTCAGTTGGGAGATCATTTGCTGTATAATAATCTCCATAAGATTCTACGAGATCATCAGGGTATTCATTAAAGACATGGGCTCTTTGCTGAAAATTTTGAAAATTTGGATTTCTCTGAATAACAGAGGGGCGATTTTGCGGTTGATTTTGAGAAGGGAAAGTCGATCTCTGTGGGTTTAAATTTTGTTGATTGGAAGAGTATTGGTTTGGATTACCTTGATAGTTTTGTGGTCTATTGTTGTATTGATTGGAAGAGTATTGGTTTTGATTATTTTGATAGTTTTGTGGTCTACCATTATATTGATTTTGGTGAGAAGGAAATCGTGATGAGCGACATTCGCTAATTAAATGGCCAATACGCCCACACCCCGTGCATTTAGAAAAATTAGATGAGGTTCTTCTCATCGGTTGAGAAGGTTTTGGATAATTTTGGTTATCTTTATTTGATTTTTGTGTTTCAAAATACGATAACTGAAGTTCACGTTTGATACGGTTACTGGCTGCAATAAGATCAGGAGGGTTGCTAGCCCTAATTATTTGTCCTAAACGGGGTTCTAGTCCAGTTAAAAGAGTATTCAAAGCCGTAGAGTCAATTAAAGTACATTGGGCTTTCTTTTGGTCTTGTGTTAGGTCCGATTTTTGAATTGAGGCATGCATTTTTGCATTTAGAACTTGTAGTCTGTTGAAAAAGGTTAAGGGTGATTCATTTGATAACTGTCGAAGTCTTTGTAGGTCATGAATTAAAGAAGTGAGATCTCTACTATCTCCGAAATGAAGGTTGAGTAAATTTTTTATGTCCGTATAAGAACTTGGTTTTCTAGAGTTTATTAATTGAGCTGCTTTACCTCTTAATTTATTTTTAATGTGAATCGTTAATAAGATACGTTGGTCTCCCGAAGCCATTCTAATTGCGCAATCACATGCGTCTAAAAATGTGGGGAGAGAGATTGGGTCTCCTTCGAATTCAGGAATTATGGAAAATATTTCTGAAAGTTTGTAGGGTTCAATTTCAGCTTGGGTTTGTGAACGTGTTTCAGGCATTTTGATAATAATATGTCAGTGGAAGTATAAAAACAAAATATACAAAATACGAAAAGTAAAATATGGTAAAAAAAAAATAAAATAAAATATGGTAAAATATAATAAAATCAAGTAAAATATGGTAAAATCAAGTAAATATGGCAAAATCAAGTAAATATGGTAAAAATAAAGTATATCGGCGAAAATATAATATGAAATCAATGAAATGCGTAAATAAAAATGGTAAAAATAATAAAAGTATGTAATAAAAAAAATATTTCCTTATTAGATAATCAACTTGGCTTGACTTACTGTATAGTCAAGATTAAAATTGAAAAAAAATATGATGTATGTACGGTATGCTTGCAATATTAAAATATTAAAACGAGATGATTCAATAACTTACATTAACAGAAACATCGAGGACGTCTTGTTTTCTAACGGGATCTGCTACCAGGGGCTTCACCAGGTGTTCCTTCCGTAGTATCCAGTTGAATGAGGACGGCTCTAGGTTCTTTTTCCGTTGAGGGATAAGGATCCGCCGTTGCTAGTGAGTTTCCTTGTTCTAACAACGTTGACCGGATCCTACTGACTGCGCCAAATGTTAAATCACTAACTTCTTAATTGACTTTTTAAAAAAGATTTATTTCACAAATTACACTTATACTTTGTTCTATGATAAATTGAAGTAAATAAAATTATATAATGCAAATATGTTACTAGCGAGAAACTAAAATGACGAGTGAAAAATAAAGTTAAAGTTCTAAATTTATAACCTTCCTACAAAATGTGGAATCGGCGTTTCCCACGAAAGGCCAGCTTTGGTCAGAGGCAAGCGCGGCTCCTCCTTAGGGTCAATTGGTCAATGACCCCCCTAAAATAATCTCATAAAAATACCAATTTTATTAAAAATATCTTTTATCTAAAACTTCACTCTGAAATATAAAATTCTCTCTCAGCAGTCTGCATTGGCAAAACAAATATAATAGATATAATAACGTCGCGCCTCGCGCTATACACAAGCCCGTGGCTGGGCCGTATTTTAAATTGTCTATATACAGTTCTTATGGCTTATGGACAAATGCATGTAAAATAGAAAAGAGACGGCAGATAGCAATTTCGTGGGCGAGAGTGGGAGTGACCTTTCCGTCGTATACCTCTAGTAGAGTCGACGGCCTCACGTTTAGTTAGTTACCGTCTGCTGACCGCACTTCACGGCAGGTCTATATCGATCGCGGCGTATTTGCGTAATTTATTTTGTTTTGTTGGATTTTTTTGTGATTGTAACAAAAACAAGATGAGTGTTGTTGACGAAATAATTGCCTTAAAATCTGCTGGAACACTAAATTATGAACGGCGGCTTGAGAAAAAAGAAAGTGGTCGACCAAAACCAAACATGAATTTAAAACAAACAACAAAGGATAGGGGTAAGGACATTCAAAGATATTTTAAAGAATCAATGTACAATTTGTGTGATTGGATTTGTGGCTGCAGTGTGAGAAATGCATTTTTTTGCTATCCGTGTTTACTGTTTTCGAATGACGCTGTATGGGCGAAAAATGGAGTAACTGACATTAAGCATTTAAAAGTGAAAATTACAAAACATGCCTCTTCAACTACTCATATAAATTCATCAATGAGTTACGCAAGTTTAGGACGTGTTAACATAAGACAGCAACTTGATAGTGTATATCGTAAATCTGTGCATGACTTTAATGAATTGGTATCTAAAAATAGGTATATTTTAAACAAACTAATCGACTGTGTAAAATTTTGTGGAGTTTTCGAAATTGCATTGCGCGGTCATGACGAAAGTGACAGCTCCAATAATCGTGGAATTTTTCTGGGCCTTATCGATTTTGTTTCTGAACTGGATTTAATGTTTAAAGAACACATTGAAAAAAGTACAGTATTTAAAGGAACATCGAAAACAATTCAGAACGATATTTTAGAATCAATGTTAGCCATTGTGCATACTCATATCATGAAGGAGATTGGCCAGACAAATTTTGTGGCCATTCAAGTAGATGAGACCACAGACAGCTCCAATAAAACGCAGATGATTATCATATTGCGATATGTATTAACTGGTATTGTACATGAAAGATTTTGGAAATTTGTTAACCCCCTAGGTACTACAGCACAACATTTAACTAATGTAATATTGGAAGAACTTCAATTATTAAAAATTAATGAAGCACCTGAAAAATTGATTGCCCAAAGTTACGATGGTGCATCAGTCATGAGCGGTAAACTGGGAGGAGTACAAACAAAAATTAAAGAAATATACCCAAATGCACACTTCATTCACTGCTATGCCCATCAATTTAATCTTATCCTCCAAAAAGCGGCGAGTCAACACAAACCGATAAAAATATTTTTTGCAAATTTACACGGATTTTCGTCCTTTTTCGGCCGATCTCCAAAACGTACGATGGTTCTGGATAGAGTGGTTAAAGTAAGGCTACCTAAAGCTGCGCCTACTCGATGGGCTTTCAATACAAAATGTGTTGAAATTGTATACACTTATAAAGATGATTTAAAATCTTGCTTAGAGGAAATTATTGATGAGGAGCAAGATGGTAACAATATAAATCAAGCAACTGGTTTAAAAAGACATTTGGAAGATGAGCATTTTTTATTTTGGTTAAATTTTTTCCATAAAATAATGCCCCATGTTGATATATTGTTTAAACAATTGCAAATGCGAGACATTGATGTTATATCTGTCAAAAATTGTATCCTGTCTTTTAACAACAATATCCAAATAATTAGAAATACTATTTTGGAATCAGAAGTACCAAGCACATCAACAGCAAAAAAAAGAAAAACTACTGCAGAGGATCCAAAGCGACGAACTGCACTTGAAATTTGTGATATTATTATATCTGAAATAAATCACAGGTTTAGTTTCAATGATCATCTCATGATTTCACAGTTATTCTACATAGAGAAATTTGAAGCATACACTACCAACTTTCCGCAAAATATTTTAAAAATGGTGACGGCTAATTATCCCACAGTGAATATTTCCAAACTAAAATCGGAACTTGAAGTCTTATATTGTCGTGAGGATTTTCGCAATAGTGCTGGTGCAGTAGCCATACTTCAGCTTTTTATTAACATGAATTTGTCTGAAACATTTTCTGAAGCAGTGAAGTTATTAAATATTTTGTGCACACTCCCTATGACAACCGTGGAAAGTGAGAGATGTTTTTCTACTTTAAAAAGAGTAAAAACATTCCTGCGTAATACGATGGGACAACCTAGACTTAGTGCCTTGTCTATGCTGAGCATCGAGAAAACGCTTGTCAAGAGCATTCCAAATTTCAATGAGAAGGTCATAGACTATTTTGCAGAACTAAAGGATAGAAGAATTGACTTAAAATATAAAAATATTTAAAGTAAGTTTCGTTTTAATAAATTTACAATTTATTATACTATAAATATTCCTATCTATATATCAGTCAATAACCTGTTCATACCATTTTTCCTATATTTTTTAAAAGATTTACTCTAAAAAAAGACAAATTTAATTTTCGGAAAACTAGGGTAAATAGTATTGAGTTTTATCTAAGTCTGTATTTTTTATCTAAAATATAAATGCTAAAAGATCTTTTAAATACTTTAAAAAATCAACAGTTTGAAGTTTTCAAACCAAAATGACCCCCCTGAAGATTGACCCACGAGCCGCCGCTGGTCAGAGGTTGATGTCCATGCATGGTCAGCTATCTCTATGGTAACGCTTGCTGAAAGGATGATGAAATAGGAACTGATATTGCGAAACCAAAGAGCCGGTAACCCTTGAGTGGTTCAAGGTGACTATTTTCACATATAACATATATGTTACAGTTCAAGTTGATTCTCAGTTAGAGTTGACTTTTCCTAGTTCGAGTCAACTCCAACTGAAACGAGCAGTAAAAGTTGATTTGAAAAATTTAAATCAACTTTTACTAGTTGAAGTAGACTCTTCCTAACCCTTGTTAGTAAAAGTAGATTATACAATCTATACGAGTATAATCTCACGTGCATTTTTGATGCGTGTTCCTCTCTTTGTTTTGACCGTTTCAACTACTTATTAGTCCAGCCTGTAACGTCGCCCCCGTTAGGTTTTTTTTCTGATTCGATTTTTTTGCACAAACTTACTCAAACAAATACATCCTTATGGTAGGGGAGCAAAGTATGCTAAATGTGCAGTCACTCGAGCGCTTTGGAGACCTAGTGGGTTGTGAAGAGTAGGTCCTAAAACCAAAAAAAGTTAAGTAACATTTTCCATTTCAGTGGGCGCTTGCCATTTTTTAATTTAATTTTCCATTTCCAACAATCGTTTTTTCCGATTATAACTCCATCTATGCATAATTCGAAAAAATGTTTTCAATAAAAGTTACTTATTTTTTCGTAAGAAATCCAAATCTGCAATCAAAAATAGAGACTCCTATTTAAGATTTTAAAGTAACCCCCCACCCCACCTCCATAGGGGGTCGTATTTGGTGCCATTCGATAGATTTTTTAAAAATATTAAATAAGTGTATTTTACAGTTTTTCGATCTGATGTTCATTTCGCGAAATATCGCGGGATTCGTATTTAAAATATTAAATTTACCCCCCACCCCTCTTCGTGGGAAGTCGTGTTTGGTATTATTCGATAGATTTTTAAAAAATATTGAGCGCATATTTTTTAGATTTTCGATCTGGCATTCATTTCGCGAAATATTCGCTTTTTTCTTGTGAAACTTTGGGACTCACCCATTTCCTTACGCCCGGCTCAAATCGTCAGATTTTTGAAATATACACTCTTTTGCTTGTACTTAACTTACCTTATCTTAATCTGACAATTTCGAGCTTTTTTAAGGATAGATTTTTTTTTTCGGGCCCCCCTTAACGAACTCCCCTGTGTTAAGAGCCAATATATGGTAGAGGTACATCTGCAGGATACCAGGTTTCTCTCCATATGATAATCTGACGCGCTCGAGTAACTGCAAAAATCCCCGCTTGGGCTCCCCTACCATTATAACAAATACACAGTGTCAGGCGGTACCGCGGTCGAAAAATTGTTTAACCAATTTTTGTTAACCAAATTCACAAAAATAATTCTTATCTACTCTACCTCATATTATGTATAAGTTTTTATTGTGTGAAAATTGTAAATATTGATCGCAGGACATGAAGGGTTTAAAGTGTGCCTGAAGTAACAATGTATTTTAAATGGGATTTACTTTTTCGCACTGTTTTTTAGCACACTTTCATATAATCAAATATCCTTAACTTTCACCTTGTCATGGTGATGACATGTGAGCAATAAATTACAAAAAAACTTTTGACAGTTTTGTGGTTCGGCAGAACTTTGAATTTTTAAATGTCAATGTTCTAAAAAATTGTAAAATAGGAATGTATTCCAGTGACGAAGAGTTGCAGTTTTTTATTTGTTTTTTGGTAGATAAAATATTGTATGAAACTGTGCGTGAAGTACTTTTTGCACACTTAGGCGATGTATAGCACTCGGCCCGCTCGTGCTCTAAACATCGCGTGCGTGTGCAAAAAGCATACTTCACGAACTGTTTTATAAATAACTAAGTATTTCACTCCGGACAAATTTTTTTAGATTATTTTGGTCATTCGGAGCAAAAAAGGTCTCGTGATTTTTCTCTAAAATTAATAATTTTCGAGTTATACGCGATTTAAAATTTTAAAAATGCGAAATGACCATTTTAAGGCTTAATAACTCGATTAAAAACTATTATTATGAAAGTCAGAAAGTCACCTCATCAAAGTTTAAAGCCCCCCTACAAGATCCTGAAGAAATTTTTGTCATTATTTTATTACTAAGCTGTTATTTTTAATTGTCAACAATGAGCGCTAAAAGCGTATTGAGGCGGCCGTCAATGTGAGTGCGAGTAAGATCCTCCATTCTGACCGTCCAATGGTGCATCTCAGTCGCACTCACATTGGCAGCCGCCTCAATACGCTCCTAGCGCTCATTGTTAATAATTAAAAATAACAGCTTAGTAATACAATGATGACACATATTTCTTCAGTACCTTGTAGGGGGTCGTTAAAATTTGATTTGGTGACTTTCTGACTTTCATAATAATAATTTTTAACTGAGTTACTAAGCCTTGAAAATGGTCATTTTCGCATTTTTCAAATTTTAAATCGCGTATAACTCGAGAACAATAAATATTACAGAAAAATCACAAAATACCTCTTTTGCTCCGAATGACCCAAATGATGTAAAAAAATGTCCGAAGAGATTTTTTTATGAATTTGTTTAAAAAAAAAATTAAACAATTTTCGATTACGTTACCACCTGACACCCTGTGGATTCGTTATAAGGACCTCTTTTTGAGTAAGTTTGTGCAAAAAAAATTGAACTGGAATAATTTACCTAATGAGGGCGACGATACAGCCTGGACTGTAAATATCACGATTTGAACATAATATACAGTAGCATTTTTCTAGAATCGGTTGTTTGTGTGAATCAACTTTTACTAAATGGTATTGGGAAGAGTATACTTTAACTAGTTAGAGTTTACTTTTACTAGTAAATGTTGAATAAAAATCTTCATTTTATTTTTATAATCAACTTTTACTAAAACCAGCCGTTTGAGTCGACTCGAACTAGGAAAAGTCAACTCCAACTGGATAATCAACTTGAACTGTAACATATACACAACACTACTTAGTAGTTGTGCTCCTAAAACACGGTAAAAAAGTAGATTTTTTGTAAAAAATTATTTAAAAAGTTTATAAGGAAAAATTGACTATACTTTTGCATAATTTTTTATTACTAATAAATGCCTTGTTTATTCACTTTTTTAAACCAATTTGAAAATTTAGCTCATGCTCTTTCATTTAACACCTATAGAATGGTTCACAACATCATTTTTTCTGACTTATGTTATTGCAAAAAAGAGCTCTCTGGGATAAACAATTTGAATAAAATTTAAACAATTGAATGAATCTCTTAGAAATTTTTGCCACATATTAAGCACCAAAGAACACTCATTTGACAAAAATTTCAAAGCTGTACAATAATTTTACAATAGTTATTGCAAAATTATTTTTTTTGCAATTTCGATCTTTTTTCGCAATTATATTAAGAATAAATGAGTAATGAGTATATCAAACTTTGTATAATAATAATATCGTATGGCATTTTTGCCGGGCAGATCCTTTCGGACAGTTCCGGCGCCATTTACATCTTTAACCCTGTTTTAAGTAACTAGTGCCGATGTACACTTGCCCAGGGGGACCGACGGCTTAACGTGCTCTCCGAGGCACGGTGAGACGGCTCGTGTCATTATTGGATATGAAAATGGTTTGTCTTTGGCAGGGCTCAAACCCACGTGTACTGGCGTATGAGGCCAGCGATTATGCCGTTACTCCACGGCCGCTCACGTCAAACTTTGTAATACGCCATTTTAAAGCTTTTTTCATGCACTCCAAGATGTGTGTACTAAAAAAACCCTAAGTTTTACTGTTTTCCATTTATGTATTTGAAAAAAAAGGCCATTTTTGACAATAAATTGTTTATAAATAAAAATGGTCGCCAGATACTACGCAGGAAATAGTTACAATTTGTTCTTATAGGTATTACCTGTCGAAAAAACTCTTCAGTACCCTGGCTGTTGAAGTGTCACGAACAGGGTATATTTTTGCCTTATTACCCTGGCCTAATTCTAATAAATTATGTATTACAACAGTAACACAATTATAAATGAAAGTTTACAATGTTACAATGTTATACTTGTACACATAATTAAATAATTGAAAAATAAAAATCCTAGTCAGATTTATTTGATGATTTAAAAAAAGTAGAATAACATTAATTTTTTGTGTTTGTACTGTTCAACCCAAAGCTAAATAAACCCAAAGATAAAATATATACCTGAAATACTATACATACCTTATCGGGCTTTGACGTGACCCATAAATTATGTATGATGTAAGGAAACCATTTGATTTCCGAAAAACCATAAATAGTACAGTATTTGGCGGTTTTTGCTGTGAACTTTAAAGAACCGCTTGGACTTGGATTGACATGAAATTTGGCATACCCATAGCTAACATATCACCCCCTCTCGGGGGTGAAAAAATATATGTCCAAAATAAGTCCTAAATCGATAAACTGACTAATTTTAAGCAACTTTTGTTCTATAGAGTTTTTTCACCAAGTCAATACTTTTTGAGTTTTTTGCAAGTGAATGTGTTCATTTTTCAACAAAATATGTTTTAGACAGTTTTTCGCAAATAACTCATAATGTAAGTATTTTGTCGAAAAAAACCATCATAGAAAAAATATACCCTCTAAAAAGTGAAAAAACTGGTGTATACATTAGGTCTCTATACCTAGTCGAAGCAGAATTATAGCTAATGAAAAATAGGTTCCTATTCGCCAAGTTCCAAATAAAATAGTTCAACATGAAATATCCAAAAAATTAAGCATTTTTTGGGAAAAACTCATTGTAACTTTTTTAAAGTGTTTAAAAAAGCTTTATTTCTGTTTTTATAACAAAAGTTTCTGGCATCAAATGTAAGCCAGTTGCGCTCAAAGTAAAGTTTATCTCTTTTGTTTTGGCAAAAAAAAATCGGGAAGATCACCCCCTAATTAGCAACTTAAGTGAAATTAATCGTTACCGCTTCATAAGTTACCTTAATTGTGTTGTGTTTATATGATCTGTAAGTTTCATCTATTCAAAGTGCTTATTTTTAAGAAAATTTGGTTTTAAGAAAAATTTTTAAAATCTTCAATATTGAAAAATGTCTTTTTTTACCTTAAAAATTGTTAGAGATACCAAAAATCCCAAACAATAAGAAAAGTCGGATTTGCTTTTCTGAACATTTTGTACTTTTTTGTTTTTCTGTAAGACAAAAATTGGTTAAAATTTGATGTTTCTAAATTTTCATACACTCATGGTTAGTGACTCGTTCAAGCCCTTTTAACTACAGTCCTTTCAAAAATAAGGACATTGATCCCATGAAACTTACAGATCATATAAACAAACCATACAGGAGTAAACAAACTTGTGAAGTGGTACCGATAAAGCTCATTTGAGATGTTAATTATTGGGTGACATTCCCGATTTATTACCAAGAAAAATGGGACCAACTTTATTTTGAGCGTAATTTGTTTACTTTGATGCTAGAAATTTTTTTGTAAAGCAAAATAAAGCTTTTTTATTTAAAAAAGTTGTAATGAGTTTTCCCCAGAAAATGCTTAATTTTTTTGATATTTCTAACCTATTTTTCATTAGCTATCTTTGTTTCTACTAGGTATATAAACCTAATGTATACACCAGTTTTTTCACTTTTTTAGAGGCTATATTTTTTCTAAGAATGTTTTATACGACAAAATACTTACTTTTTGAGTTATTTGCGAAAAACTATCTAAAAACGTGGTTGTTTTGTTGGAAAATAAACATATTCACTCGTAAATAACTCGAAAAGTATTGACTTGGTGAAAAAAGTCTAAGTATAGAACAAAAGTTATTTTACTTTTTTTTCACCCGCAATAGGAAGACTTTTTAGCTATGCGTATGCCAAATTTCATGTCATTCCAAGCAGTTCTTTTAAATTTAGAGGTTTTGCAATATTTTACGGTTAAAGAACGCACTAAAACTATTTATGGTAAGAAGTATGTAGAAATTGGAGACATCCAAACGAACAGTAAACCATTTCCTTATGAAGAACGGACAATTACCATGTAGGGAAAGTAACAGAAACAAAAACCAAAAACCCTAAAATAATCAAATGTTTTGGGAGTTAGAAAAACTAAAGCGGATAATTCATAATACCAGTGGTGCCTTCAACGTTTAATGTCCGACTAAATATTCTTTATAATTATGCAAAAAATTTGAATGAATTTTGAATTAACTAGTTTTCAAATAAGTACATTACAAGTAATAGTCGTAACGTAATTGTGGTAACCATAGTTTTACTTAGGTTGTTATTTGTCAACTTTATAGTATGTATTGAACTTAGATTAACGAAACCGGTAGATATAACATCGACAAGTGCGCAGCCTGTCCGTTTCTCCTTAATCCCCACTCCTTTGTCCTGCCAATCAAAATAGCAGACGGAGACGGAGTATATCCCCTCCAGCACTGTCCGCCGGCAATAACTTGTTCTCTGGTTTAAATTTTTTACGTTAAATTGTATGATTTTGAAAATTAAGTTTTCGACTGTGTTAGTGACTTTGTTTTATAAAATGCCACGGTGTATAATCAAGAACAATATTTACTTATCATTCAAGTGCAAATTGTGTGAAAGATAAAAAGTCAGTTAACCTATTTACAGTAGGAAAAATGAAAGAATACCCATGAACGAACATATAAAACACGCTGTATTTTCCTGTCACCGTGTCACACAAAAAATTGGCCAGCGCAAGTACATGTAATAATTATTGTTACATGTACTTGCACTGGACAATTTTGTTTGTGACACGGTGACAGGAAAATACAGCATGTTTTATATGTTCGTTCATGGGTATTCTTTCATTTTTCCGACTGTAGGTAAGTTTAAAATAATACTATGTGTAATATTGTAGTCATTCCTAGCCATATATTTGTATCGAGGGGAAGTGCTGGACGCTGTACTTCAGAACCGGACTTACATTGTAATACTAGCAAAATACATTTTAAATAAATTAGCATCGAATTGCATTTCTGATTCTTTCAATACATACTATAAATCATAAATGGTATAAAAATTGGGGGTTAATATTCAATTTCGTTTAAAGTCACCATTTTAATACTTCTACGGTTTATTTGATAGTGAAATAAATTAAAATAATTATTAACACTAAAGCTCCGCCGTAAGTTAAAATAAAATAGGTACATAAAGATAGTTAATTTAACTCGTTTTAGTGTCCCTGCGTCTAAAGAAATTAGAGAGGCATAAATATTGTTTTCCAATATAGAGGAAAAAGAACTGCCAAAAATCCCTTGTATGTGAAATTTGCATTTTACTGAAGATTCGCTGGATAGAGAAAAATCGCCGTTTAAAATGTATCTAAAGAAAAATGCCGTACCCACTAAGGTACCTACAATAAATAACTTTTAAGTCCATATGCATGCAATATAAGTTATTGAAGTCTTCAAACTATTACATAATTATATATTTTTAGAATCTACCAATTTTAAAAAATACTGCGACGCGTGAAGAGCATAATGTAGAAATATCTTCACATCCATACCAACCAGAACCTAAAAAACAGGTAAATTTGATGCTAACCGGCTAGCTAATAACTGATTCTAAGTTGAACTAAGTTAATTTTGTAACATTTGTTATAAAATCGCATTTTTTTCAGAAACTCTTATTCAACGCACAAAAACCTAGCGGAAGTTCTGGCATTAGACTTTCAACACCATCAAGTTCACCTAAATCAAAAAAAGAACAAGTAAGTTTTTACTACTTAAAAATAAATAGATATACAGGGTGCTAAAGTTGTAAAATAAATTTTTTTTTAAATTTCATGCAAAACGCATTCGTTAATCAGAATTTATCTGGTGTGAAAGTATCTAAAGTAGTCATAATTGACGTAGGAAACTACACCAAGGAAAAGAAAAATAAAAGGTCGATTAGAAAGAGCTAATAAAACTATAAAAAAGCTTAAGAGTAAGTCTTCAACATTACAAGGGGGTTGCAAGGTTGAATACAATAATCGATAGTTTGAAAGGAAAAGTGCCAGATGAAAGTTTGGAAATTTTAAGCCAAATTGGATCTAATCAAGAATTTTTGAAAAGGCAAATTTTGAATCAAGGCCAATATGGAACTGACCTTAAAACGTTTGCACTTACTTTAAATTTTTATTCCCCAAAAGCCTACAATTTTGTCCGTGACACCTTTAACTCGGCACTTCCACATCCAAAAACAATTTCTAGATGGTACAAAAACTTAAATTGGGACGTAGGATTTACTACCGAAGTATTTGAATTACTTAAAGTAAAGGCTGGTAAATCAGAGCATACGATTGTGTGTAGCTTAACTATAGATGAGATGGCCATTCGTCGACATGTACGTGGAATGGAAAGAAACACTATGACTCCGTTGATTTTGGAGTCGACATTGAAACTGAATGCAATTTAGTTGCTAAAGACGCAATTGTTTCGGGGTATTACAAGTATCGAGTCCCACACTACCTTAGAGCGAAAGACTAGGCGCTAGGGTGTGCGTAAATGCATTCCTCTCTTGAAAAAAAAATTAAAGTTTATAATATACCTATCGCTAATATCTGCAACAGTTGCAAATTCTATATTATACTTCTTTAAATAATAACGTATTATTAACGTATTATATTAATTAATTATATTAATTATATTAACGTATTATAACGTATATTATTACTTTAAATAATAACGTATAAGTACTCATATTAAGTTTAAGTTGTTTTAAGTAAATCATTTAATAATTAAATCGCCGGTATTTTATTATTCCAAAATTTTCCTGAATACGTACCTGTCACCCCTCCCACCCATTTGTCCTAATAGTCTGGGCTGATTATCGGAGAATAGGCCATTTTTGGGAAAAGTTATTTACCAGCAATTTTATTGCTGGAATCGAATTATAAGACCCTATATATTAATAATATAGGTATGCGAAGTCCTCAGATAGTGTGCTACTTTTTTTATAAACAAAATGGCGCCCGAAAATCGTGTTTTTTTCAATTATTGCTCTATAACTCCGAAGATTTTAACTTTACAACAAAAACACTCAAATAAAAATTCACCATGATTAAATTCTGCATAGAGATGTGTTTTTCACGATCTGCTCCGACGAAAATTTTCCTCGGAAAATGCGGGTTTTCCCAACAAAATCTTTAATTTTCAAAGAAAGTTTTAGATAAGTAATTATTTTCCAATAATTAAATAATTTGGTTACTTAAAAGCCTTCTTGGTTTAGATTATAGTTCCAGAAGCTGGTGAAAATTAAACGAATATTTTAGCAACAATTCAATTGTTAATTAATAATTTACGGTCGCAATAATAACCAAAATAATTATGATACACTGATCAAACTTTGAAATCTTATAAAGATGAGATGCCTATTTAACATTTTGTTGACAAAATATAAATTTTTTATTTTTTTGCATAATCTTTAAATGTTTAAAAAAAATAGTTATAAACAAATTAACGTTTCTCAGAAAGTTTTTATTATATTATAATTTTAAAAAATAGCTAAAATGCGCATTTCAAATATCTTGAAAATGAATGCTTTAAAACTTTTTTCCAACCATTTGCAAAAAAGTTATGAAACAGCAAAGTAAACATACGATTACTACGGTGTTAATAATTTTTTTTAATTCTTTCAAAGCGTAGAAGTAAGTTTAAAGTACAAGCTAATTATTTATAAAAAAATATCGATTATTAGTTTAATAGTTATATTTTAATTAAAGATTATAAATATATTTTTTTGTAATTTGCACGCGCGAAAGTATAATAATACAGTACCGTAGCTACCCGCCCACATACACAACTCGCGCGAGTTTAAGCGTGTCAATCGCTTCGAGTGAACATTTTATCTCCGGCTCTGTATCACGCCTACTTTCGCGCTAAAAATTACAAAAAAAAGTATTTTTAATCTTTGATTAAAATATAACCATTGCACTAATTTTTGACATTCTTTGTGAGTAATTAGATTGTACCATAGACTCACTTTTAAGCTTTGAAACAATTAAAACAAATTATAAACAATGGAGAAATCGTATATTTATTTTGCTGTTTCATAACTTTTTTGCAAATGGTTGGAAAATTTTTTTAAAGCATTCATTTTCAAGACCTATGAAATACGCATTTTAAGTATTTTTTTAAAATTAGAATATAATAAACAGTTTCTAAGAAATGTTAATTTGTTTATAACAATTTTTTTTAAACATTTAAAGATTATGCAAAAAAATGAAAAATTTATATTTTGTCGACAAAATATTAAATAGGCATCACACCCTTATAATCTTTCTAAGTTTGATCAATGTCTTATGATTATTTTGGTTGTTATTGCGACTGTAAATTGTTAATTAACAATTGAATTGTTGCTAAAATATTCGTTTCATTTTAACCGGCTTCTGAATTTATAATCTATACCAAGAAAACTTTTATTTCACCAAGCTATATAATTATTGATAAATAATTACTGGCCCAAAAAATTTATTTGAAAATTCGAGATTTTGTTGGGAAAACCCACATTTTCCGAGGAAAATTTTCGTCAGAGCAAATCGGGAAAAACATGCCTCTATGTAGAATTAAATTGGGGTGAATTTTTATTAGAGTGCTTTTGGTGTAAAGTTAAAATCTTCGGAGTTATAGAGCAATAATTGAAAAAAATACGATTTGTCGGCGCCATTTTGTTTATAAAAATAGTAGCACACTATCTGTGGACTTTGCATACCTATATTAATAATATATAGGATCTTATAATTCGATTAAAGCAATAAAATTGCTGGTAAATAACCTTTCTTTGTACTTTACTAATTAGACCAGCGTATTATGACTATTTTTTTTTTCAAAATTTAAGGATTATGCAAAAAAAAGAAAAATTTATATTTTGTCGATAAAATATTAAATAAGCATCTCATCTTTATAATCTTTATAAGTTTGATCAGTGTATCATGATTATTTTGGTTATTATTGCGATCGTAAATTGTTAATTAACAATTGAATTGTTGCTAAAATATTCGTTTAATTTTCACCGGCTTCTGGAATTATAATCTATACTAAGAAAGCTTTGATGTCACTAAGTTATTTAATCATTGATTAATAATTACTTACCTAAAACTTTATTTGAAAATTATAGTTTTTGTTAGGAAAACCCGCATTTTCCGAGGAAAATTTTCGTCGGAGCATACCGTGAAAAACATATCTCTATGCAGAATTTAATTGCGGTGAATTTTTATTTGGGTGTTTTTGTTGTAAAGTTAAAATCTTCGGAGTTATAGAGCAATAATTGAAAAAAATACGATTTGTCGGCGCCATTTTGTTTATAAAAAAAGTAGCACACTATCTGCGGACTTTGCATACCTATATTATTAATATATAGGATCTTATAATTCGATTCCAGCAATTGCTGGTAAATAACTTTTCCATGAATTTTGCTAATTAGCCCAGAGTATAACTTGGAATATTTGGCAGCCTTTGCGCATCTGTTTCTTGCCTGAACGTTATATCTTTTGTCTTCGTTAATCTAAGGTATTGAACTAGCAATTTAAATCTAATACGCCCTAGGGTGTTATCTTTAAAAATAACGCCCTAGAGAAATATATCATATTTAACTGACTTCGACATCATGTCATTATTTATCAAATAATATACCTGCCGGACATTAAAAATCATGATTACCTTGTATAATCTTGTTAACAAACGACTGTTTTAACCCACAGCAAAATGAAGACAGATACCTAGATATTAGTGGTCTTTAGAATAATTTAGAAGATCTCCAGACATTAGTAAATCTAGTCAGCGAAGCAAGTTATTGGAGATGCCTAAAAATCAATATTTCAAAAAGTTGTAGCTAATGAACAACAGATTCATATTCGTTAAATTCCAAATCTAATATTTCAATATAAAATAACCAAAAAATGAAGCACTTTTGCGGAAAACTGATTACAACTTTTTTAAAGTTAAAAAAACTTTATCCTTGTTTTTTTTTTTAAGTATCTAGTATGAAAAAGAGCGAGTTACGCTCAAAATAAAGCTGGTCCCTTTTTTTTGATAAAAGAAAATCGGGAAAATCACCCCCTAATTAGCATCTCCAATGAGATTAATCGTTACCGCTTCACAGGTTGCTTTACTTATGTTGTATTTATATTATCTGTAAGTTCAATCGGTTCAAAAGTGCTTATTTTTTTGGTTTTAAAGTAAATCTTTTTTAATTTTTAATTTTGAAAAAAATGCTTTTTTTAAAGCATGTAAAAATGTAAAAAATGTAGGCTTTGCTTTTCGGAATACTACGGATTTTTGTTTTTCTGTAAGACAAAACTTGGTAAAGATTTGGTGTTCTAAATTTGCATACACTTGTGATTAGTGACTCGTTCAAGCCCTTTTAACTACAGCCCTTTCAAAAACAAGCACTTTGAACCGACGAAACTTACAGATCATATAAATCCAACATAAGTTAATCAACTTGTAAAACGGTAACGATTGATTTCATTTGAGATGCTAATTAGGGGATGATTTTCCCGATTTTTCTTACCAAAAAAAGGAACCAACTTTAGTTTGAGCGTAATTTGTTTATTTTTGGTATATAGATACTTTTTTAAATCACAATAATAAAGTTTTTTAACTTTAAAAAAGTTGTAATGAGTTTTCCTCAAAAAGTGCTTCATTTTTTGGTTATTTTATGTTGAAATATTCGATTTGGAATTTGACGAATATGAACCTGTTGTTCATTAGCTAGAACTCAGCTTCTACTGGGTCTAGAGACCTCACACATACACCATTTTTTTTCATTTTTTTATAGTCTATATTTTTGTTAGGATTTTTTTAACTCTACTTTTTGAGTTTTTTGCGAAAAACCTTTTAAAAACGTGTTTTTTTTTTTTTTGTTGAAAAATGAACATATTATAGGACAAAAGTTGCTTAGAATTAGTCAATTTATCCATTTCTGGACCTATTTTTAGGTATCTTTTTTCACCACCGAAAAGGGGTGATACTCACCCCCAGAGAAAATGCACACATCGACACAATATCACATTTTTGTTTGACATGCTAGCTACGTGTATGTCAAATGTCATGTCACATGAACATGTCAAAACATTTGATGAACAATAAAATGTCACTATTTGACCAAAAATAGTTTTTACGACTTACTTTTGCTCGTTCTGCTGTCAATTTTGCCAATTTTTCATAATGAGCGATTTCGGCATCCTCATAATATCTCCTGTTTAACCAAACGCTGCTTACTTCTTCAGAATGCATTTTCTGTAAAAAAAGCATCGCTGTTAGAATCAACAAACCATGAATAAAGTAAAAAACAATATTATCTCACCTCCGCTCAAACAGTTTCATAAGTCAAAAAAGCAAAGTATAGAGAAAACGACGCGACGTTTAAAATTTATGCTAAAACTTTTCCGGGTTTAATTAAAAAACTGTTAAAATTAGTATAATACATAATCTACTGGGTGAGTCATGAGGAACTGTACATACTCCTACCTCGTATAGAGGCTCCTATGGTTAATAACAAATGACCATTAAAAAGTGTCTGCTCCCATTGTTTAATAATATACAGGGCGAGTTTCGCATTTTGGCAGAAATTTGTATTCGTCATAATTTTTGAATGGTCAGATCGATGTGTCTCTTATTTTGGTCAATCGTTACACTATTACCACCTAATCAACTGCTTTATTCAAACTAGAAAAAAATCAGGTCCGGCTTTAAAAAATTAGTTCGTTTGGGTCTTAGAAAAATTTCACCCTGTATACGCTTTTTGAAAACTCTAATATGAATTTTATAAATTAGACAAATAGGCAATTAAAATGGCATATTTATTTTTTTCCCCACAAGATTACTTAATTTTTTATAAAAAAATCAAATTTGACTATGAATAATAATTAATAGTTTGGTAAAGTGAACCATAGATTTAAAAAATTAACTTTTATTACAAAAATTATTAATACAAAAAAACATTTTAATTGCCTATATGCCTAAATTGTAAAATTAATTTTAGAGTTTTCAAAAAGCGTATACAGGGTGAAATTTTTTCTAAGACCCAAACGAACTAATTTTTTAAAGCCGGACCTGATTTTTCTCTAGTTTGAATAAATCAGTTGATTAAGTGGTAACATAAATTAAATATTTGTTTAAAAAAAATTAATTTTTGTAATAAAAGTTAATTTTTTTAAATCTATGGTTCACTTTACCAAACTTTTAATTATTCATAGTCAAATTTGATTTTTTATTAAAAATTAAGTAACCGTGTGGGGAAAAAAATAAATATGCCATTTTAATTGCCTATTTGTCTAATTTGTAAAATTCATATTAGAATTTTCAAAAAGCTTATACAGGGTGAAATTTTTTCTAAGACCCAAACGAACTAATTTTTTAAAGCCGAACCGGATTTTTTTCTAGTTTGAATAAATCCGTTGATTAGGTGGTAATAGTGTAACGATTGACCAAAATAAGAGACACATCGATCTGACCGTTCAAAAATTATGACTAATATAAATTTCTGTCAAAATGCGAAACTCGCCCTGTATATTACTAAACAATGGGAGCAGACACTTTTTAATGGTCATTTGTTATTCCCCATAGGGGCCTCTACATGAGGTAGAAGTATGTACAGTTCCTCATGACTCACTCTGTATAAGAGTAGTTCCGTACTCTTATTATTGCGAAGAGGTATTCTCCTTTTCATGACCATTTTTCAGTGCGTCACAAATTATAGAAAAAAAAGGTAAGTCCGTGATAATACCCATTTATAACATTTATTCTAACATGACATTTTAGTTAAATCTGACAGTAGTCACATTTTATTTTCAATTTGGAATAAAAACAAATCAATTGTGTCTATTGCATTTATAAAATGGTATTTTCTTTGATTTGTATAGTCTTATAAATTGTACAGATTATATTGATACTATTATTATTTTACTTAATAAATAATTCTTTTTTGATTATGGCGCCATCTATCGACAACTAGAATAACTAGAATTCATCATTCTCTTTGCCTTATCCCTATGCGGGGTCGGCTTTCCTAATTGCATTTCTCCACACACTTCTATCCTGGGTCATATCAATATTAATCCCCTTTACCAACATGTCCTGCTAATCGTCTCCCCCCACGTCTTCTTTGGTCTTCCTCTCCCTACTCCTTCCAGGAATCTGCACTTCAGTTACTCTTCGTATTAACGTCTCGACGTTGAACATGACTAAACTATCTCAACCTATGCTCTCTCATTTTGGCATCAATTGGTGCCACACCTAGACTTCCCCTAATATACTCATTTTTAATTTTATCCTTTCTCATTCCACTCGTCCATCTAAGCATTCTCATTCGTTGTTCCTCTTTTTTTTTCACTGCCCAACATTCAGTTCCGTACATCATAGCCGGTCTTATGGCTGTTTTATAGAATTTTCCTTTCAGCTTCATTGGAACTTTTCTGTCACACAACACACCACTCGCTTCCTTCCACTTCATCCATCCAGCCCTAATTCTACTGCATGCATCTCCATCTATTTCTCCATTACTCTGTAGTACCGATCCCAGGTACTTAAAACTATTGCTTTTTACTATCAGTTCACCATCCAAAGATACCATTTTATTTGTAGTAACTCCATCTTTAAATGAACATTCCAAATACTCTGTCTTTGCCCTTCTTCTTCTTCTTCAGGTGCCATCTCCGCTACGGAGGTTGGCAATCATCATAGCTATTTTAATTTTTGAGGCAGTAGCTCTAAGTAGTTGTTTTGAGCTGCATCCAAACCATTCTCTGAGGTTCTTCAGCCATGAAATTCGTCTTCTGCCGATGCTTCTTCTGCCATCTATCTTTCCCTGCATTATGAGTCGCAGGATGCCATACTTCTCGCCCCGCATCACATGTCCGAGATACTGTAGTTTTCTTTCTTTAATTGTAAGTTCAACTTCCTTCTCTTTACCTATTCTTCTCAATACTTCATTGTTCGTAACTCTATCTACCCAGGAAACCCTCATAATTCTTCTATAGGTCCACATTTCAAAGGCGTTAAGTCGTCTCATTGTCTCTACATTTAATGTCCATGATTCTAGTCCATAGTATAGTACACTATATACGTAACATTTTGTTAGGCGTACTTTAAGAGCTAATGTTAAATCTATGCTACAAAGGACCTTTTTCATTTACATAAAATTAGAACGTGCTTTCTCGATTCTGACTTTGATTTCTGCAGAGTAGTCATTATTTTCGGTTATAAGTGTTCCTAAGTAAGTGTACTTTTTTACTCTTTCGATCTGCTGGCCCTCTACTATCAAGATTTCGTTAGTATTATGGTTGTTTTTACTAATTTTCATAAACTTTGTCTTTTTGATATTGAGAGAGAGTCCGTACTCCCTACTGCACCTTACTATTTTACTCATGAGTATTTGCTATCGGCTATTTTTACTGTATCATCTGCATATCTGATGTTGTTAACTAAGACTCCATTTACTCTTATGCCGACTGTTTCATTTTCCAGAGTTTCTTGCATTACCTCTTCAGAATAAGCGTTAAATAATAGAGGTGATAGTATGCAGCCTTGCCTGACTCCTCTCTTTATTTCCATTTCTTCAGATGTTTCTTTTTCTATTCTTACTATTGCTTGCTGATTGTAATAGAGATGTGATATTAGTCTTAAATCTCTTTCATCTAGGTTTTTAGTTTTTAGAATTTCCATGAGTCATGTTTTACTTTATCAAACGCTTTATTGTAGTCTATAAAACAGACGTAAAGAGAACGGTTAACATCCAAACATCTCTGTGTCAGCACGTTGAAGGAGAATAATGCCTCTCTGGTGCCCATACCATTGCGGAGTGTCCATAATATTGAGTGTCACTAATATCCAGCTCCAGTTTGGAGTGTATTCTGGCGTGGATAATTTTCAGCAGAATTTTCAAGGTATGTGACATTAAGCTTATGGTTCGGTAGTCACTACATTCTTTGGCATTCACTTTTTTTGGCAAACACACAAATGCTGATGTCAACATTTCTCTAGGGATGATTCCCGTAGTATAGATAGCGTTGAACAGTTCTACTATTATATCCAGGTTTTTCTCGTTGACCAACTTTATCAGCTCGCTAGGTAATTCATCTGGACCAGCAGATTTATTAGTTTTTATAGAGTTTATTGCCTGACTAACCTCTGATTTGGTTATCTTTGGGCCTACGTCTCCGGTTTGGCTATCTACGGATGTACTAGCTTCTCTCTGGTCATGAAATAGTTCCTCGATGTACTCTTTCTGTCGTCGTAGTTTTCGTTCTGTCTCCATTATAATATTTCCGTTTTCGTCGAGCAATATATTTGAGGTTCTTCTATTTCCTATTCCGGCTAGTTCTTTGACTTTTTTATGTAGGTTGAAGTTGTCATATCTGTTTTAAATTTCTTCTATTTCTTTACATTTTTCAGAGAAGTAGGTTTCTCTAGCCTCCCTAATTTTTCTTCTTATTTGGTTTTGAAGCTGTTTATAGCGGGTCTTATTTGTTTTGTTTTTTCTTCTTTCATTCATCAACTCTAGAATTTCCTCCGTCATTCATTCTTCTTTCTTACATTTGGTTGTTGTAAGTACTTTCTTACTTGGCTCTAATATAGAGGTTTTGAAGAATTGCCACTGCTGTTCTACGTTGCAATCATTTCCTGGGTTTCTATCTAGATTTGTGTTGATTTCATGTTTCAAATTTTCTTTTGTTACTTCTGACTTAAGTTTCTGTATGTTAAGTTTATTGTTGTTGCGGCTTTTTTGCGTCTTTTTTAGTTGAAGTTGAAACCTAGCAATAAGAAGACTGTGACCAGAAGATACGTCTGCTCCTAGATATGCATTTACTGCCTGAATTGAGTTTCGATATCTGTGCTTTATTTGGATGTAGTCAATTTGATTTCTGACGATTTTGTTATCTTTGTCAGCTGGCGATTTCCATGTATAAAGGCGTCGTTTAGGTAATTTAAAGAATGTATTTGCGACTATAACATTATTCTCCTGGCAAAATTCTATTAGGCGATCCCCTCTGTCATTTCGTTCGCCAAGTCCATATGGCCCTACATTAGGGTAGCATTTTCCTTCGCCAATTTTTGCATTGAAATCACCCATGATCACTGTTATGTCTCTAGATGCTGTGAACTGTAATGTTTTTTGAAGTTCGCTAAAAAAGTTTTCTATTTCTTCTTCATTTTTGTCAGCAGTTGGTGCATATATCTGAATTAGGTTCATTTTTCCATGAGTTGTCAATAACTGCAACATTATAATTCTTTCGGACACCGGAACGAAGCCTGTTACTGATCTCTTTACTTTTTCACTGAGGATCATGGCAACTCCATATCTGTGTTGGGTGTCGCTGCTTCCAGAGTAATAGATTCGCCCATTGCCTGTATTGAGTTCGCCAGAACTGACCCATCTTGTATCGCTTATTCCTAATATATCGATATCTAGTCGCATCATTTGTCCTACTAAGTTTTAAACCTTTTTCCTCCAGAGCTCGTGTCCACTGTTCTAGTTTTTGTTCTAAGTCTCTTTCACTATTTCCTACTAACACGACATCATCAGCATACATTAAGCACCATGGAATGTTACCCTGTAGTTTCGCTGTTATCTGGTCCAAAACCAATGAGAATAAATACGGACTAAGCACCGAGCCTTGGTGCAATCCTATTTTCACATGAAATTTATTAGTCTCTCCCACACCTGTCCTAACACTAGTCGTTACTCCCTCATACATATCCCTCACAATCTTTAAATATACACCAGGGACTCCTTTCTTATTGAGTGCCCGCCACAGAATCTCTCGAGGAACTCTATCATATGCTTTCTCAAGATCAATGAATACCATATGAGCGTTTGTTTCTTTATTCCTGTATTTTTCCATCAACTGCCTTATAATGAAAATTGCGTCTGTTGTTGATCTGCCCTGCATAAAGCCAAATTGATTCTCGGATATGTCGGTCTCTTCACGTATCCGTTTATCAATTACTCTCTCCCATATTTTCATGGTGTGGCTAAGCAGTTTTATAGCCCTGTAGTTTGTACACTGCTGTATATCTCTCCCTTGTTTTTGTAGACAGGTACTAGTATACTGCTTCTCCATTCGTCTGGCATTTGTCCAACTTCCATAATTCTATTAAATAAACCTGCTAGCCACCTTATTCCTGTGTCTCCCAATGCTTTCCATACTTCCCCAGGAATATCATCTGGTCCTACCGCTTTTCCTTTTTTTATTTTTTGAAGCGCTTGAGCCACTTCCTCGTTTGTTATTTTGGTGACCATTGCTGCTACTGTCTCCGTTAGCTCCACAGACTGTCTGTCAAATTCTTCATTTAATAAGCTGTCAAAGTACTTTCTCCATCTCTTTTTGACATCCTTTTCGTGAACTAGTATTTTATTATTTTCATCTCGGATACATCTAATCTGATTAAAATCTTTTGCTTTCTTTGCTCTCTGTTTGGCTATTTTATATATATCTTCGTTTCGCCTTCCCTGGTATCAAGTTGATCGTATAGGTTTGAATACGCTTCTGCTTTAGCTTTTGCTACTGTTACTTTCGCTTCCTTTTTCGCGACCATATAGTTTTGAAGATCTGTGTTGGATCTGGTTTCTTGCCACTTTTTATATAATTTTCCCTTCTCTTTTATTTTTCCTTGAACTTCGCTTGACCACCACCAAGTCTCTTTATCCTCAAACTTTTTTCCTGACGTTTTCCCCAGTATTTCAATAGCAGTCTCTCTAATACTACTAACCATTTTTCTCCAAATTGTAGTTGGGCTTCCTATCATATTCCAACATATTTTCTCTACTATTATTTCCCTAAATAGACCTTCTTTCTCATCTTTTAGCATCCACCACTTGATTTTTTGTGGTCCTCTTCGATATTTTGGTTTAGTTTCACTTTTTACTTCGATGTCCAGAACAAGCAGCTTATGTTGTTGGCTTACTGTCTCACTAACTATTACCTTGCAGTCCTTGCATTCACGTATGTCTTCTTTCCTTATCATGAAATAGTCTATTTGGGATTGATGTTGTCCACTTTTATACGTAATAAGTTGAGATTCTCTCTTTTTAAAGAATGTGTTAATAATCGCCATATCTAGTGCTGTTGCTAATTCAAGCATATCATCTCTAGCTTCATTTGTAGTTCCAAAGCCTAATTCCCCATGTATTGCTTCGTATCCTGCCTTGGCTTGGCCCACATGTGCATTGAAATCACCTCCTATTATAACTCTCTCCTCTGACGGAATATCACTCAGGACGTCTCCTAATTGGTCATAGAAAGCTCTTCTTTCATTCTCACCCAGACCTGTTTGAGGAGCATACACACACAAACAACATTCAATACCTCTTTATCAATTACAAATTTCACTGACATCATTCTATCATTCGTTCTTACAATTTCCACTTGGGGGTGCACACTATTGGGGTGCAAAGCTGTCTCGCCTCCTTGTGGTGCACCCTGGGTAACGCTAAATGAGCAGCAACATCGAACCACCAGACCATCTTTCAGATCTCCTGGCGAACACATTGCAGTACAACCATGCAACAAACAAAAAACGGTTCTTCTCAGAATCATCTGACAGTTGGACCAACAATCCGAGTATGCCAAATAAACATTGAAGGTATTAGCAGAAGCAAGAGCGAATACATCAGCAAGCTCCTTGCAAAGCATAGTATTGACATAGCCACAGTTCAGGAAACACACACTGCTGATGACTTACAACTGAACAACCGAGGTCAAATTCCAGGATATAGATTGGTAGCCTCACTTAATCACCCACAATATGGAATTGCTACCTATTGTAGAGCAGATATAAAAAATGTTAGCACCGTACATTCTCACTCATCTCAAGAACTCTTCATACTGGCAACCGTAATAGACAAGATCACAATAGTTAATATATATATAAACCACCAAACGCAACATGGCCACCAGAAGTGCTTCCGTCATTCCCGCATCCATCAATATATACAGGAGACTTCAATAGTCATCACACTATATGGGGCTATAACCAGTGCAACCTCCAAGGCGAGCAAGTGGTTGAATGGGCGGAGCTCAAGCATCTTAGACTTCTGCACGATGCAAAACAGAAGCCTACCTTTTTTTCCGCTAGATGGCAGAAAGGCTACAACCCAGATCTTACATTTATATCCACCAAAGATGACTGCCATAATCATGCAACTAGAGAAGTTCTTGATAATTTCCCAAAATCGCAGCATAGGCCGGTGATAACAACTATGGGCATCACTATTCCCATTATAAACTCAATTTCTCTGCCTAGATGGAACTTTCGTAAGGCAAACTGGGATAAGTACAAAGCACAATTGGAGAAAGATATCAGATATATTGAGCCTAAGGTAGAAAACTACGAAAGATTCGCCAAACTTATAATTAGCTGTGCTAAAAAACATGTTCCACGTGGCCTAACCAAATCCTACATCTCATGCTGGACCGAAGAATGCAAAGACCTGTATGATCAATATGAGCAAACCAGAGACCCAGACCTAGGTGAACAACTTCTAAAGTCTTTAAATTCTGCAAGAACTACCAGGTGGAGGGAAACTCTCGAAAACCTTTACTTCACGCATAGTAGTCGCACTGACTGGAACCTGCTCAGAAAACTGGACACAGGCCCTAATATCCCAACAACTAACTCTTCATTACCAAATCCAGAAGATATAGCGAAACGTATTGCGCAAATCTCCAAACCAGTCATAGAAAAGGCTCATAAAAGAGAAGTACGATATCAGCTCAAAAAGAACAAAACTGCATCTCAACAAAGCCTACCCATCATGAGGCAAATAGAGACCGAGGAACTTTTCAACGCACTACACTTAATTAAGTGCCGCAAAGCTGCAGGAGTTGACAAAATATATCCCGAGTTCATAAAACACATTGGTCCAAAGACTCGAAAGTGGCTCCTCGACTTCTTCAACCAGATAATGACGACGCAAAAGCTCCCCAAACTATTCAAGCAAAGCAAAGTCATCGCAATCTGCAAACCAGGCAAAGATGCTTCATTGCCCGAGGGTTACAGACCAATCGCCCTTTTAAGTGTCTGCTATAAGATCTTTGAGAGGATAATCTACGCGAGGCTTTTACACTCTGGAAGCGAAAATATTCCCGTAGAACAAGCTGGATTTATGCCAGGAAGAAACTGCAGTGATTAAGTTCTTTCTCTAACCACATTTATTGAAAATGGCTTCCAAAAGAAAATCAAAACGGCAGTAGCATTCATTGATCTGACTTGTGCTTACGACACGGTGTGGAAAGAAGGACTACTACTTAAATTGTACCAGATGGTACCATGCCAATCATTTAATAAGCTAATAAATCAAATGCAGTGTGACAGATTATTCCAAGTTAGCGTTAAATGGAAAACTAGTAAATACAGAAGTTTACAGAATGGGTTACCCCAAGGATCGGTTCTATCGCCGCTCCTATTTAACATTTACACCTCAGACGCTCCCACTGCAATCTCACGCAAGTTTATTTATGCAGATGACATGGCTTTAGGCATACAAGAAAGAAACATCGAGAACGCCCAAGCTATCCTAGAAAGCGACCTAAATACTATTAACACATATTTTAAAAAATGGGGCCTTCAGCCAAATCCCACAAAGACAGAAGTTACTGCCTTCCATCTAAATAACCAGGAAGTGAACTACAGACTAAACATAGAAAGCGAAGGGGTTACCCTAAAACATAACCCAAATCCAAAATATCTCGGTGTAATACTGGATCGTACTCTAACTTTTAAGGAACACTTACATAAAACTGCAGCTAAAGTAAAAACCCGCAATAATATCATTCACAAGCTTGCAAACACCTCTTGGGGAGCCAATGCAGGCACAATCAGGACAAGCGCTCTTGCATTAGTCTATTCAACAGCCGAATATTGTGCTCCAGTCTGGCTAAACAGTCACCATACTAACGTCCTAGACACACAACTAAATCAGACAATGAGATATATTACGGGGACCATAAAAAGCACACCAACTCAGTGGCTTCCAGTTCTAAGCAATATTGCACCAACCAAAACACGACGGTTAGCTGCCCTTAAATCACAATACCAGAAATGTGAAAAGAATCCCTCATTGCCAATAAATACCGAAATAGATCAGTTAAACCAGGGCCAATTGCGGCTGAGATCTCGAAACCCGCCAACAAGAACAGCAAAAAATCTTCCAAACAATTTCACGATCGATGAGCATTGGATAAGCGAATGGGACAAAGAAGTGAACAATGCACACCTAATAGGAAATCCCACAGTCAAACTCAACGGTTTCTCTCTTCCGCGCCGAGAATGGTGTAATCTGAACCGAAACAGGGCAGGTCATGGAGTGTGCAATAAATCACTTAACCAATGGGGCATCGCAGACAGCCCGCTATGTGACAAATGCAATACTGCCGAACAAACAGTCCACCACATTACACAAGAATGTCCAGCCACACGATTCGAAGGAAGCTTAATCGAAATCCACGAACTAACTCCTGAGGCAATGGAATGGCTCCACGGTAGCAATATCCGCCTTTAATGTTTCCATTTATATTCTTACAATTTATTGTATGTTTTAGCAATGTGTAAAGTTCATACGAATATATATATATATATATATATATATATATATATATATATATATATATATATATATATATATATATATATATATATATATATATATGATTATTAATATGTAATGACTGTTGGAATGTAATAAAAATATATATATATATATATATATATATATATATATATATATATAAAATAAAAATTTTTATAAAAAATTTTTATTATATATATATATATATATATATATATATATATATATATATATATATATATATATATATATATATCAAGCAGTGATTCTTGAGGATGCAGTCTATTTTGGCCCACAAGACAAAGAAAACTCTTTGACTTACTGTCAAGCTTTCGAATTTATTTTAATTCTTTTTTAGAATATATATATATATATATATATATATATATATATATATATATATACAACTTCCACTACGTTATCTTTCATTTCACTATCAGCAATGATACCAACTCCATTTCTAGTGTTACTACTCCCTGTATACCACAATTTATATCCTTCACCTAGTTCTTTTGCCCTTTGTCCTTCCCACCTAGATTCTTGAATGCAAGCAATTTGAAATCTCCTTCGTTTGAGCGCATCCATTAACTCCAGACTCTTACCTGTAAGACTACCAAGATTCCACGGCCCTATCCTGATTTTTCTAACCTGCAATGGTGTTCCCCCTGAGATAGTCCTCACCCGGAAATCCGAACGGAGGCTCATTTTACTTCCGGCACATTTTACCTCAGGAGATGCCATCATTTCAGTATAAGTTTAAATATCATTGGAGAAGGTCTTTTCATTATTATGGCCTGAAAAGATTTTGTTTGGTTATTTGATGCCTGAATGCCATTTCTATCAGCACCATATCAACTAAAATAACTAGAATAAATGTTATAAATATCTGTAATCACCGACGTGCCTTTTTTCTCTCACATACAATTTAATGCGTTAGAGAGAAATCGAAAAACTGTTACGCACTGAAAAATGGTCATGAAAAGGACTATAGTAGTATGAATTCATCTAAAAAGAGAATCAAAAATAATTATATTTCTTACGCTATTATTTTTGACAATTATCAGTAGTAATTGCACAAGAGCTCTGAAATTATTGAATTTTTCCCGAGTGACACTTTGACAGTTTTAATTTCACGAGCCGAAGGCGAGTGAAATTATGTCAAAGTGTCACGAGAGCAAAAATTATATAATAATTTCAGAGGTCGAGTGCAATTTGTTGCGATTATTTCATGAATAAAACTGTTCAAAACCAAAATTTTATTGTAATTTATTTATGTAAATACCATTAAACACACAGTTTTTATAAATATTTGACGATTGAAAGTCATCACTTTTATAATTTTTAAAACATTAATTGTCATTAATGTCACTGAATGTATTTTTTCGTAACAACGAAGGGCATCTGACGTAATATACTTAACGACGGGAGATTATCAAAAATTATCGATTTAATTCAGATTTCTGTAGCTTTCTTTTGGTCAGAATCTCCTATGAATGAAATAATCAGTAGTAATTGCACAAGAGCTCTAAAATTCTATATTAATTTTAGAGATCGAATGCAATTTGTTGCGATTATTTCATGAATAAAACTGTTCAAAACCAAAATTTTATTGTAATTTATTTATGTAAGTACAAAATAATACAATTAAAGACACAGTTGTTATAAATATTTGACGGTTGAAAGTCATCACTTTTATAATTTTAAAAACATTAATTGTCATTAATGTCACTGAATGTATTTTTTCATAGCAACGAAGGGCATCTGACGTAATATACTTGACGACGGGAAATTATCAAAAATTATCGGATATAATATCACAAGAGAGTGAGAATAAATTGAAAATAATGCCACAGTTTTTCGAAAATTTGTTGTCTGGCAATTATTGCCCAATGACAACAAATTTGAGTAGAAAATGAAGCAATATTTTCTTATTTATTCTTACCGCCGTGTGATATTCGTAAGATTATTTTTTAATACTTATATTATGGATATTTTCTTAAATGTGACAGTTGTCAAAACTAGGAAATTGGTAAACAAAAAAATTCTATCGGGAATTTTCTACAGTAGATAATTCTCAGTATAATTTTAATCTGATTGGACAGAATTAAACACGTGATCAAATATCTTACTATACGATTGGAAGTTAAAATCATTAAAAAATAATCAGTTTAATTTTTATTTCTCTAGCTTTCTATTGGTCAGAATCTCCTATGAATGAAATAATCATTAGTAATTGCACATGCACAAGAACTCTAAAATTATCGAATTTTTCCCGAGTGACACTTTGACAGTTCTAATTTCACGACTCGAAGGGGAGTTAAATTATGTCAAAGTGTGACGAGGGCAACAATTCGATAATAATTTTAGAGATCGAGTGCAATTTGCTGCGATTATTTCATGAATAAAACTATTCGAAACCAAAATTTTATTGTAATTTATTTATGTAATTACAAATTAGTACAATTAAACACACAATTGTTATAAATATTTGACGGTTAAAAGTCATCACTTTTATAACTTTTAAGTTAACACTGAATGTATTTTTTCGTAGCAACGAAGGGCATCTGACGTAATATACTTGACGACGGGATATTATCAAAAATTATTACTTTAATTTTTATTTCTGTAGCTTTCTATTGGTCAGAATCTCCTATGAATGAAATAATCATTATTATTTATTAATAATCATTATTATAATCACTATGAACAGCTAACATTGCAGGACAGACCCATCGAATGGCAAAACGAAGCTAAATATTTAGGAGTCACAATGGACCAAGGTCTAACATTCACATCACATGTCAATGCAACAGTCCAGAAAACAGCAGCGGCCAGAGCGGCAATAAGAGGACTCACAGGAAAAAGAAGCAAGTTAGCTATGAAAACAAAATTAAGACTGATAAATAGCATTATACTGCCAATAATTACATACGCAGCTCTTGCATGGGGTCACACAAGTCAAAGAAACAAAAAGAAGATACAAGCGGCACACAACAACTGCCTCAGAGAAGCTGCAAACGTGCCCAGATACGTCGCCGAACGGTTCTTATTTAGAGACCTAAAACAAATAAGAGTACTGGATATTATGGAGGAAAAAGCCAGAACAAGATTTGCTGAGCTAGAAGACCACCCAAACCGGATCTTGCAAGAGATATAAAGGTATGATGTGTACCATAGATGGAAACACAGGAGACCCAAACAGTAAATATTAGTAAATATATAATAAAGGCTAGATAATCGTAGCTCTATCAAAAGAAGACAACTTGCTCACCTTTGGCATCTCATTATATGTATTAATGTTGATTTTTATACGTTTCAGACATCCCTCAAAAAAATATACAGAAAACTTAAAAACGGCTTCAGCCACTAAACAAATCAATAAAATATTAACAATAGGCGAAAGCCACAAAAAAAAAATTAGTAACAAAACCCAAAAAACGGGCATGAGGGGCCCACATCCTCGAGCGCCGAGTCACCGAACTGGACGTAGTCCAGAGCGGGGACTCGGCGCCCGCGCAAGCAAAACAGATCGAGATAAGTCACTAGTGATAGCGGGAATAGAGCGCCTCACGCTGGTCTGCATTGATCGGGCTAGGATTTCATATGGGAGTCCGTGTACCCAAGACTCCCATATGATAAGCACTTTGCTGATTGAGAGCCCTTATAGCGCATCAGGGTGCTATCGGGGGGTAAGTGGATGGTCTGGAGCATTGAAGCGGAATGGAGTGGTTCCTACTTACGGGAGTTAATCCTCCTCGCCTCAATGAATTGTATCACCCGAATGTCATTCTCTAGGGGCGAGCAAGTCTCTCAGGCTGGGTTAAATCAATATGCTTGCTTGCTTGAAATAATCATTATAATTTACAAACGTCAATAAAACTACAATTAAACAGTTAGTTTTATTTTTACAACTATTTTAGTCAGTTACAAAGGTTTTTGAAGCTCTACAAAATAGTGTATTCTGCTAAAAATATTAATTTTTTTTTGAATTGCTACACTACCTATACAGATAAAGTAACGAAAAATTTACGAAATAATACTTATTTATCAAAAGTGGCTCTTGCAGTACAGAATATAATATCATTATTATTATCTGATTAACAGACTTATACTTTTTAATGACGTAACTTTAAATACAAATAACAGTGTTAAACAAAAAATACTGCAAAAAGAAAGATAAATAAGTGATAACTGTGTCACTTTTTCTTGAGCACAGACGCAGATTGTTTAGAATAAAATAATCACATATACTATCTTAACTCCACAAACGACGCTTTATAGGCTAATTACACACACACACACACATTGATTTTTACCGGGCGATTTTTATCGCCCGTCCAAATTCCGATAGTGAGCCACATGCGAGGATGGACCATTTCACACACGCCAACCGCTTAATCAGTTACGATAAATATCGTTCAGCGGCCGGCCAATGCCACGGTATTCGCCGGCACTAGTGGCGTACATAGTAAATACAGCATTACACACACATCGATTTTTATCGACAAATTCAACAGATCGCTGAAATTGTACCTTTGATAATGCTTGAATATAATTTAGATTATTAAAATGAGTGATTTCACTGATCTTCTTGACAATGATGTCCTTCTTTCGTTAGTGTGGGCAAGACCTGTTTTGTTTTGTGGGATAAAATGGATATATTTAAGGACAGGAATCTAACTACGCATGCATGTAGAGGCCTTAGTTCTTAAAAAAATGTGTAGAATATTCCCATTTTTTTTTTTTTTCGTTTTGATTGATAGGATGAATCCACCATTTGCGTTTAATCCTACGCACCTAATGTTGGGTTTTCATACGGCGATACAATAAACACACAGCAACAACTCGTTTAGGATTCATTTATTCATTAACCTCGTATCACCACAACCAAGCAACTGCTTGTTTTAACGGTAAATATCGATGTGCCTGCAAGCACCTGCTATACCAGGCAAATATCGGGCGATAAAAATCGCCCGTTAAAAATCGATGTGTGTGTATTTAGCGTTAGATGGACAAATGGCCAAAAGTTAAGGGGAAAAGATCCCTAGGTAGAAGAAGAATTTCCTGGCTGAGAAACTTAAGAGAGTGGTATAGTTGCAGCTCAGTAGATCTTTTCAGAGCCGCTGCCAATAAGGTACGGATAGCTGTAATAATAGCCAACCTCCGAAAGGAGAAGGAACTACAAGAAGAAGACGGACGAATGCCTTACCCAAGTCGATATGTGACACTGTTTATGTTCGGTGCACAGTTGATTTTGGTTAACCATATACATATAATGACTCTACTGTCATCTGACAAATACTTAAACTATAAACGTAACACTTTTTGAGATAAGATTTTCTAGTTTTATTAAACTGTTGGTGCAATAAAACCGTTTATTTTTTTTTGAGTTGTGACACTATTTGAGCGGAGATGCGATATGTACATACACCCAAACTTATATGGAATCACCATGTATTTCAAAGCAATATTTATTTCTTTTGAAAAAACTTGTTATTGTTTCTAAGAATAAAGGTTTTTATTGAAAATAAACAAATCGATAATACAATCAGATAGTACAGCTCGGTATGGTATAGGTTATTTGCTGAGTTGCAAATTGAACGAAAATAAATAAAATAACTTCTGCGTCCAAATACGAAAATATGCCTCATGTGGGGTTATAGAACTTACAACGGGGAAAGATATTGGTCTTGTGGAGAAAGTAATGTTCTCAGAGGGACATAGCTGTAGAGCTATGCGTAACAAAGGGCGTTCTGTCCAAAACCTATGCTAGGTAACAGGAACTAGGAAAGCTTAAAAATAAAGCAAGGGAAAGTCGCCAAAAAGTAATAACGGCTCGCCACGATCGTTTAATTGTCTCATCAGCTGGAAAACACCCAACCGTTTCTCACCTGCAGCTCCATGAGGGTAGCTTTTGGAAGCTACAGGTGTAACTTTTTCAGTTGAAACGATAAGAAGAAGAGGTTGTGCCAAGAAGTATACAGCAGGAGAAAGTTATGAGTTCCCGAGTGATCCAGGCAGTACAAGATTGATCGCCTAAATTGATGTCTTCACCACCAAAATTGGAACATTGGGAATTGACAAAATGTGGTATTTTCATAAAAAGTCAGGATTGGTGTAAAATCAGATGACCCATGAAATCGTGCACTTAGAGGTCGAAAAAGACAAGCAAGAACGAAAACTGTCAGATCTGTTCACAAATATACAAGGGGAAATATAATATTCTGGAGAGGAATTGTGATCCGTAAAAAAACTCCTGAAATTTTCATCCAATCAACTTTAACCGCTCACAGGTGTTTTGATAACCTGTAGTTAGGCTTTGGAGAGATGCAAAAGGAGAAAATTTAATTTTCATGCATGATAATGGACCTCCACATACCATTAGAGTGACTAGAGACATCATTGAAGCACAAGGTATCCCCTGTTTGGAGTGGACTGCTTGCTCACCCGAGCTTAACCCTATAGAGTATTTGTGGGATATGCTTAAAAGAAAAATTAGAGCTCGCCGGGATAATCCACAAAACACCGCATGGCTAGTATAAGCTGCTCTTGAAGAATGGAGCAACCTACCACAACAAAATGTAGAAATTTGATTAGGAGTGTGCCCACGCAAACTAAAGCTTGCATAGGACTAGAGGTGATAACACTGACTACCAAAAAAAAATAAAAAAAAAATAACAATTTAAACATTATTAGTTTTACATTGAAATTTTTTATTCTATTGACTTTAAAACAATTTGTTTGTTAAACACTTTATTGTTTTATTTAATTGTTATGTATTTGTTATTAAATTGTTTTAAAATCAATTATGTTTGACTTTGTGTGTTCGTTGTTTTTTTAATTCGCACGAAATAATAAGAAATATCAGATAAGTCCATATAAGTTAGGGTGTGTGTATATGTAAACAGTGGGGCTTTTAAATTTAATTTCAACCGCTTGAAAAGTGAATAATTTTTAATTTTCCGTATTTTATATTCAGTAAAAATATTAGCTTTTGCTCTATTAAAAGCAAATTAAATGAATATAATATTTATATACAGGGCTTGTTAATAGAAGCGGGACAGTCAAATATTTCGCGAAATTTACATCGGATGGAAAAACTGAAAACCACGTGTTTATTATTTTTTAAAAATCTATTAAATGACAGTGTTGCATTCTAGCATATACAATCTTTGTGAGGGGATAACTGGTGACGAACAGTTTGGTTTCCGAAACGGCATGGGTACTCGAGAAGCTCTTTTTTGCATGCGAATACTCTTACAAAAAAGCATTGAGTTTAAGTGTTGAGTGGAACATTTTAGCGTGACCCGTCAAAATAGCCCGGTCAAAACAGCCCCGTCAAAAAAGCCCCGTCAAAATAGCCCGAACACAAAATAGCCTCGACAAAATAGCCCGCCAACAAAATAGCCCCGACAAAATAGATCGCACACAAAATAGTCCCGGTCAAAAGAGCCCCGGCTAAAATAGCCCCGGGCAAAACAGCCTCTTATAAACAATTACATAATTATTTATACAAGGTGTCCAAAAACTTTTTTTTAATTTAAATTATTTGACAAAAAGGAAGAATGTATTTAATTTATTTAATTTAAAATGCATTTTACTGTTGCCCGAAAACAGAAAAAAATGTTTATATCATAAATAAACATTGATTTTCGCTTAACTTAAATGTTCAAACTTCCAAGAGGCAGGGAAGACAGGACACGAGTTCTCTGAAAAGACCATTTTTATTTAATGTGGTTAAGATAAACATATGAACAGAGGATAATTACCATTTCCGAAAAAATGTATTTTTAAGGAATTATTTCATGATGAATTCTGAAGGGAGCTTTTTGTCGGGGCTATTTTGTCGGGGCTATTTTGTCGGCGGGCTATTCTTCCGCGGCTATTTTGTCGGAGCTATTTTGTGTGCGGGATATTATGTCGGGGCTATTTTGTCGGAGCTTTTTTGACGGGGCTATTTTGACGGGGTACCACATTTTAGATATCTCGATATCTGGGTAGCTGACTGCAGGGTTGAAAATGATAAGGCGACCAGGGGTTGTATTTTCGAATTCAATCGAATTTGTTCGCATATACGAGTTAACTCGAATAAAAAATTTCGTGTACGAATCTGAATCTGTATTTTTGAACGTTCTTCGAAATGTTATACGTATACGAGAAGAATTTGCACCGGCAACACTGCAAATTCGAACAACATTGGACTAAACCTTCATAGTGTTGCCATACTTTTTTTGTTTATTTCTTGTACAATTTCAATCAATGGTATAATCACATTATTAAAAACAAATAGCTAAAAATTATCATCTCCAAATACAGTAGAACCCTGGAAATCCGGAAATAATGGGGGGAGGGACAGTCTGAGTTCGGATTATCCGAAAGTTAGCCTAGCTAATAGTTCAAAGCTTTCGTCTCTTTGAATAATTGATTTTGAGTCGCTGCACCTGTCTCACTCTCTCCCTCTTCCACCAATATCATATTGATGTCACTGATGCAGAGCCAGTGTCATCATTGTTTGTGTTTAGTCGAACTCGCTGGCTAGATTTGCAATTTGAAGAAGCTCCATTTTCCACGCTCCATTACAAGATGACCTAGAAGTCGTACAACAGGATGAGAAAACGAAGAAGAATGTGCAATTACAGAATGGATTGAAGCTGACGACAATGGGCACCAATAATTTACGGATGAAGACATTGTAGACTTGGTTTAACCTCAATGCAACCCTAATGAAGATGAAGAAAGCTAGGAAGAAGTCTGGTTTTGGCTCTACGTTACATGGAGCAGAACTCTGCTGCGTTACCGGTCGATGAACTTTTCGATAGTCATATAAAAATGAGCGAGTCAAAGACCTATTAATCCTAGATTAATAGGTATAGTTAAATTTTCTGGTTTTACTCTGTATAATAATCATGTTTTTAAATTTTTGTCTTGAATTTTTAATTCTTTTTTTCACTTTCTGTTGGTTCGGATTTGCCGAACGTTCGGGTTAGCGGAGTTCGGATTTGCGGGGTTCTACTGTAGTACATTTTATCGAAGAAATCTCTGTCAATTGATTTTATCTAAGGCCCATTCACAAAATAATATTCTCTTTTCAGAACCTTCCTGAATTAATTCCTGGTACAATTGAATGCGATTAGGGTGCATTCTGTTTTTTGCAAGAATTCTTTGCACATGGTAGTAAATTAGTTCGTTTGCTTTGGAAATATTTTGTACATTTGTATGTTGATTTTCAGTAACTGTCAGTAACACCGTTATTTCGTTTTTCTCTGTTACAGTACTTTTTGTTCGTCCGTGTTTTTTATACATAACTGAAGTAGTGCGGTTAAAAACCAGTCCATAATTTTTCAAAGCTTCCTGTTGTAGGTTGTCGTCTTTCAGGGAACCGTTCATGATAAATTATTACTGATAATTTTTACGCATTCTTACGCATTTTATTGCACTCCCTCAATTCCAGATCCTATCTACCATTTCATCAACAATAAAATTCATCTTAACTATTAAATAACACAATACATAAATAATTATGGTGAACCGTCAGTTTTAGACAACCCAGTCATGGCTTATTTACAATTTGAAAAAATTTAGACATGAATTGGGATTCACAGCATCCATTATTAAGCATCCAATTAAGACCAAGACACACTCTTTTAAAATTTAAATGTCCTTGGTAAGGTAAACAAACACACGTTTGTTTATTATACACATTGCGTGACCCAGATTACTCCACACAAGTGTACCAGTTGTCAATCTTGTTGTGTCAGCAATCTTATATTACATATTCCTAATTCATGGCCAAAGCCGACTCAGCATAAATAATATCAACACTTTCTCTTTTATTTATATACACGGTAAACATCGGCAGGCATTCTAATTTCATTGCGTGATCAATCATCATTGATAATTGAGATACACCAGAGGGTGAACGTACACCAACTCTTTACAGTCGTACTCCGAGTTGAATAAATGAATATACTGTGAGCAGTGTTTACTTCATCAACCCCTATCGTAGGGGGTAACTACCCCCAACCACTCTAAGATGGTCCAGATGATGTAGAACCAATATAGACACCTTATTAATAATTTGCTCTGAAAAATGAAAATATCTCGAAAACTAAAAAATCTAGACATAGGGAATATTATACAAAAATTAAAGTACCTACGGTAATGGTACTTTTCGATAGTCATATAAAATACAGGGTGTTTCTTTTAAAATTACTAAGAAAATAATGTACTTGCGTTTTGACTCACCTGTATTCGATATAAAGAAAATTAGCAATATCAGCCATTCTTAAAAAATTTGACAATCAACAAAAAATATGGCACCAATAAATCATTGCTCTTGTGCTTATTTTTATTTATACATGGAGTTGAACTTGTTATAATTTTCATATAAAATTGGTTATAACTTTGTAAATACCCTGTATAACATAGCAAACCTTTATATTTTTGTGATGAGAAAGTTAAGACTATTTGGAATATAAAATAAAATACAGTGTGTTATATTAAAAAAAAAACAAAAGTTTGGTATGCGACTATGTTATTGAACAACCTGTAACACTCTAACTAATTTTGTAATATGAAGCTCAAAGTTTGCTACGGTTTATGTTATTCATTTTTATTGCTATCTATTACTATTATAGAGGTTCTACTGAGCTTTATCACACTAATCAATCACCCTGTATATTACGTAAGAATCTGAAACCATTGGGAAAGGCTATAAACCACATAGGTGCCATGAATTATGCTGTGAAAAATTTTCCTGAAATATAATTCATTTACCACTGTTTTTTTAGATAACCTAAACCGATATTAATTACTAATTAGTATTAATAATTTATTTCTAATTACTAAGAGACAATAAAACGAAGTATAACTTCCCAGAAAAATATAGTGATCATGACATGGCGATAGAAAAGAAAAAGCAAAATCTAAAATACTTAATTACAAAAATAGTATCAAAGAAGGAGGCAGCTAAATTTGTATTAAAAAATATAATATAAAAAGTTTGTTTCTTACCATTCAGTAAAAAATTCTTCTGTTTTTATTTAATTTTTTAGCACACTCCTGCAACATTACTTGCAAAAACAACTAACCATGTTACTTGTGAAATTCAGAAAAATGAATTTATCAATATTTTAAATAATGATAAAGTGCATATACAGTTTTATCAAATGTTATCAATAGATAAAAATAAATACACTTCTCCGAGAAAGTAACGCAGCTTAAAAATGAGTCATTTTTAATGTCTTGAATTTCCTGTTGTCCCATTTAAGTGATTTTTTAACATGTTCTAGCGTTACAGCCTTATTCTTTAACAATATCGCTGTAATGATATTGTTGCTAGACCGGTAAATTATCATTGTATACAGAGTGTACCAATCAAATTGTAATTTTTTCTCAAAATTCGCGTCACCCTGTGGAATATTCTAGCATCTATAAAGTATTAGAATTAAAACCCAACTATAGCCTCCGATTTTCTTAACATGCTGTTTTTTTAATCATTATCTTATGTTGGTTGCCACACGCATTAGATGGTATAAATGGCTCCTGATTATAATACATATTATGTGTTATATTTATGATAACACATACATACAGTATGCGGTAAAATAAACAGTAGGTACTGAAATGAATATTGAAATGTTTATGATTATTTATATAACTATTTAGTCCAGAAAGCCACTGCGCCTCCGCTAGGAAAAATATTCCGATTCGGATTTTTTGCACAATCTTACTCGAAAAAGACCCCTTCTAACAAATTTTCATGTTGCCAGGACCAAAAGTGGGTCAAAATTTTTTTAAACGTTTTTTTTTGTTTTTTTTTCTAAAATTATTTTTTTTTGCATGAAACAAGGTTTTTTTAGGTTTTTTGGATCATTCCAAACAGAAAAGGTCTTTTAGTGACTTTTCTCTAAAGTTGATAGTTTTTGATAAAAGCGATTAAAAATTGAAAAATTGCGAAATCGGCCATTTTTAAGCCTCAAAAACTATGTGAAAAACTGAAAATTGAAATGTTGCCAAGGTAGATAGATATTCTTTAAACATCGATTGATGAAATCCCGAAGAGTTTTTTGCAATACAATATTCAAAACTTCTTTGTTTTTTAATTGCTAATCAAGCGTGCGCGACACTATTTTCCACCGACAGTATGGTGCAAATGAAAGGAATAAATTCGTTATTCCGTAAACCAGCGATTTCAAGGAAAAATCCCGAAACAGGTCGATTTTTATTTTTAAGTCATGATATTGTGGCATATATGGTATACTAGTGACGTATCATCTGGGTGTGATGTGATGACGTAATCGATGATTTTTTTAAATGAGAAAAGGGGTCGTGTGCTAGCTAATTTGAGGTTCTTCAATTCTCTATTCAGTAATAAACATTTATATAATTATTTATACAGGGTGTCCTTCTACTTCTTTTTTTGTCAAATAATTTAATTTAATAAAAATATTTTGGACACCCTGTATAAATAATTATGTAAATGTTTACATTACTGAATAGAAAATTGAAGAACCTTTCAAGTGAGCTACCACACGACCCCTATTCTCATTTAAAAAATCATCGATTACGTCATCACGCCCAGACGGATGACGTCACTAGTATACCATATATGCCACAATATCATAACCTAAAAATAAAAATCGACCTGTTTCGGGTTTTTCCCTTGAAATCGCCGGTTTACGAAATAACGAATTTATTCCTTTCATTTGCACCATACTGTATACACATGCAACGGTGGAAAATAGTGTCGCGCACGCGTGATTAGAAATTAAAAAACAAAGGAGTTTTGAATACTGTATTGCAAAAAACTCTTCGGGATTTCATCAATCGATGTTTAAAGATACTACCTACTTTGGCAACATTCAAATTTTAAATTTTTCACATAGTTTTTGAAGGTTAAAAATGGCCGATTTCGCAATTTTTCAATTTTTAATCGCTTAATGTCAAAAACTATCAACTTTAGAGAAAAGTCACTAAAGACCTTTTCTGTTTGGAATGATCCAAAAAACCTAAAAAACATGCATGTTCCATGCAAAAAAAATAATTTTAGGGAAAAAACGAAAAAAAAAACGTTTAAAAAATGTTTGACCCACTTTTGGTTCTGGAAACATGCAAATTTGTTAAAAGGGGTCCTTTTTGAGTAAGACTGTGCAAAAAATCCGAATCGGAATATTTTTCCTAGCGGATGGGCAGTGGCTTTCTGGACTAATAATAGGTATATTATGATATAGCCTGGCAAACATTATTCACGACGACGCGCGTTCCCGATAAAACAGATGTTAAAGATGACCTCTGGTCAGTGGCGGATCCATGGGGTGGGAAAATGAGGAAGTTTCCTCCCTAACAAAGTTCAAAATTAAAGAAAAAAAAATTGTTCAAACATAACAATATATTAGCTCACATAAAACCGAAACCACCAAAAGACAAATTCAACTCAATGAACACCCTAGTTAATAAAATTAATGAAACTTAATACCTATAAGTTAATATTTATGTCTTTTGTAGTCTGAGTTTATCTTTTTTATGGTTTTTTGGTTGGTTTTTCATTGGAAGTTCCCCCTAAGGCAAATTTCCCCTCCCAAGGCAAATTGCTAGATCCACTAATGCCTGTGGCACGAAAAGATCTTTAATTCTAATCCGCAATTCCGAAATGGTAGACGATGTATCTGTCTGGCTCCTACAGCATTCCCCATATTATGTACGCATCCGGTGGCGTTAGTTTTGGTGAGTGGCAACTCCCAAAATGATCGCATAGTATTCGAAGAGACTCCCTGGTAGTGTTGCCCAAATGCAAGACCAAGACGAGACTTAGATAGTCTTGGTCTTGGTCTTGCGCCAGTACACCTGGTCTTGGTCTTGGTCTTGGTATTGCGCTCCCGGTCTTGGTCTTGGTCTTGCACCAAGAGTCTTGCAAGTCTCGCAGTTGCCCATTAGCATATTGCATATCTTAGAACAACAGACTAGGTACATTTTAAAATTGAATATCATAGCCATAGGAAAAACCAACCAAATTTATAAATATCTGACACCGGGTGGGGTTTGAACTCACGGTGTAAGTGATCCGTGCCCATATTCTAACTAACTAAAGTTTATTAGAAACATGCATTTTTTAGTGTATTTGCTATTCACTATCTGTGATTTGAAAAGCATTCAATTCGGTGACAGATCTGCTCAGTATGTTAATGCCAGTTCTAATTTTTATCCACTACGTTGGGTTGGACAGACCAGTATGGGTTTTAGATTTTATGGCACGTTGTCAAGTATATTACGTATAGCCCTTCGTTGCTACGAAAAAATACATTCAGTGACATTAATGACAATAATGTTTTAAAATCTTGACTTTCAACCGTCAAATATGTATAACAACTGTGTGTTTAATTGTACTAATTTGTATTTACATAAATAAATTACAATAAAATTTTGGTTTTGAACAGTTTTATTCATGAAATAATCGCAACAAATTGCACTCGATCTCTAAAATTAATATAGAATGTTAGAGTTTCTTACGCATTTTATTGCACTCCCTCAATTCCAGATCATATCTACCATTTCATCAACAATAAAATTCATCTTAACTATTTAATAACACAATACACAAACAATTGTGGTGAACCGTCAGTTTAAGACAATTCAGTCATGGCTTACTTACAATTAAAAAAAAATTAAACACCTTATTAATAATTTGCTCTGAAAAATGAAAATATCTCGAAAACTAAAAAATCTAGGCATAGGGAATATTATACAAAAATTAAAGTACCTACGGTAATGGTAATTTTCGATAGTGATATAAAATATGTTGGTGTTTCTTTTAAAATTACTGAGAAAATAATTTACATACTTGCGTTTTGACTCACCTGTATTCGATTTAAACAAAATTAGCAATATCAACCATTCTTAAAAATTTTGACAATCAACAAAAAATATGGATCCAATAAATCATTGCTGTTGTGCTTATCCACAGAGAACGGCAGTTCTCACCATTGGCGCACAACACCCCTACAAGCGACACTATATATACACGAAATTTTCGATTTTCTAAACCTGACTGAATTGAAAATTTTCCAAATTGATCCAATTGATGGGCCAAATCCCATCTTAAAGTATAGGAAAAGACTCGTCCATCCATATATTACATCTCCATTTTGGTCCAAGGGTGTGGATTTACGGCCCTTCCCATTTAGAGTCTGTTTTTCGTTCTCGTCCCCAAATCTCCCAAAAATTTCAAAAACTTAAGCCCGACTTTTGCGGCTTCTGATAGCACAGATCCATTACCTTTCCAACGCATGTTTAATTTTGAAAATCGGTTATACCATTAAAAAGTTATCGAGCTCAGAAGTATGACTCAATTTTTATTTAAAAAAGGGAAAATGTTTGTATGTATGTATGTATGTGTATGTATGTATGTATGTATGTATGTGTGTGGACAAGTTACACCGATCTGAATTTTTTTTCTGTGTTTCAAGAGGGTGTGGCCGATTCAGAACCGGTCTAATTTTTGACTTCTGACTACCCGTAAGCCAGCTAGAGGACTAGGTAGATACAAAATAGCATATTTTTGGGCGTATATATCTTAGGTTCAAGGAGAGACAGGAAAACTGCAAATACACCAAATTAATAGGGTTGAGTTAATCTTTCAAATGGTGCATAAGTGATCAACCTGAGACATACACACTGCTCACTATAGCCGAAAAACTGAAAAATTAAACTTTGAAAATTTTGGTTTTTCGACAATTACTCAAAATTTCAACCTACGAATTGCGCCAATAACTGAGCTTTTGTAGGAGGTCTCAGGACGCGTCTAACGGTGTATATCTCATATCTGGGAAAATTCGAATTTTTTAGTTATAGGCTTCATAAGTATGATCAAATCTATTTCTTATGGGAAAAACCGTTTTTCAAGCTCAATAATTCCTGTAATACGTTCAGTTATCATACTTGATCTTTGATGCATCAGATAGTACTTGTCAATACGTTTTAAACTCATGTTTAGTAATCAACATCATTTCAGCCATTCAGAAGTTGTAGAGCTCCAAAGTATAACTAGTCCAGGAACTGAAACTTTTCACTTCGCAATTTTTACAGAATGGATCGATTTGCTTGAAAATTTGACTGTGGCTGTGGATTTTACGGCCCTTCCCATTTAGGGTCTGTTTTTCGTTCTCGTCCCCAAAAATTTCAAAAACTTAAGTTCGACCTTTACGGCTTCTGATAGCACAGACCATTACCTTTCCAACGCATGTTTAATTTTGAAAATCGGTTATACCGTTCAAAAGTTACCGAGCTCAGAATTAGAACTCAATTTTTATTTAAAAAGGGGAAAATGTTTGTGGATATGTATGTATGTATGTATGTGGAAAAGTTACACCGATCTGAATTTTTTTTATGTTTCAAGAGGGTGTGAGGGCCGATTCAGAACCGGTGTAATTTTTGACTTCTGACTACCCGCAAGCCAGCTATAGGGTTAAGTAAATACAAAATGGCAAATTTTTGGGCGTATATATCTTAGGTTCAAGGAGAGACAGGAAAATCGCAAATACACAACATAAATAGGGTTGAGTTAAGCTTTCAAATGGTGCCTAAGCGATCAAGCTCAGACATACACACGGCTCAGTATAGCCGAAAAATTGAAAAACTAAACTTTGAAAATTTTGGTTTTTCGAAAATTACTCAAAATTTCAACCTACGAATTGCTCCAATAACTGAGCGTTTGTAGAAGGACTCTAGGCGAATCTAACGTTGTTCACCTCATATCAGGGAAAATTAGAAATTTTAAGTTATACGCTTCATAAGTATGATCAAATCTGTTTCCTATGGGGAAAAACGGTTTTTCAAGCTCAATAATTTCTGTAACAGCTTTAGTTTTCATACTTGACCTCAGATGCATCAGATACTACTTGTCAATACGTTTCAAACTCATGTTTAGTGATCAAAATCGGTTAAGCCCTTTAGAAGTTATTAAGCTACAAAAGTATAATCCAATTAACGATTATTCCCGAAGTGGTTTATGTAGTTGTAGTGGTTACGACGCTAAATTTGATCTGCAACGGGCAATCCGAGTTCATTTACAGGCCATCCCAATATTTTTATTCAATCTATTTCGACTAGAAAAAAAATCTAGTGTACATTCGATGGACACTAGATCATTTGGGAGATAATGCGACAAAGGTGACCATTTATAAAGCTTAACGTGTAATCGAGAAAATTGCATTCAACTTCTTACATTTAATTTGTATATAACTTGAAAAACTCCTGATACAAGAATAAAAAACCGCTAAACGCCGTAAAAATGAGTGGCGCATACAATATTCCAGCTACAAAAGATCTGATATGAAAATTACGTGGCGCGAAAATGTATTTTCATTTTGATGCAAAACAAAATTCTAGTTTTATTTTAAAAGATTTTTCCCCATAATATTTGCTAAATTTGAAGAAAATGCGCCACAAAAGAGTAAATTTGATACAGTTTGAATTTTGAAACTCTTTTGTGGCGCGTTTACTTCAAATTTAGCAAATATTATGGAAAAATCTTTTAAAATAAAACTAGAATTTTGTTTTGCATCAAAATGAAAATACATTTTCGCGCCACGTAATTTTCATATCAGATCTTTTGTAGCTGGAATATTGTATGCGCCACTCATTTTTACGGCGTTTAGCGGTTTTTATTCTTGTTTTTATTTATACAGGGAGTTGAACTTGTTACGATTTTCATATAAAATTGGTTATAACTTTGTAAATACCCTCTACAACATAGCAAACCTTTATATTTTTGTGATGGGAAAGCTAAGACGATTTCGAATATAAAATAAAATACAATGTGTTCCAAACATAAGTTTGGTATGCGATTATAGACCAGTAAGGATCTGTAAAAAAACGTCTATATTTGGATGTGAGAGGTGGCATTCGGATTTTTGCAGATAAAGTTAGGTGACACCTTCAGTATTAATAATTGACTTTTGCTCCTTCTCAAATATGCCTGGAACATTAATAAAAAAATTAAAATATTTAAAAATTTCGAAAAACGTCGATTTTTTTCTGCTTTCTTTGCTTATAACTTTAAAACGATTCGTTTTGGAACAAAGTCGTAGAGAAATAAAATAAAGATAATTGAATTTTGTATGACTTACGACTGGTCAAAAATGTCTTAACGTATTACCTTTTCTGCAATATAGCAATAAATACAAAATAAGGGGGCAAAATACGCCTGTTGTTATTCAATGTTTCTAGCCACTTTGGTGGCACTTAGAACCTTAGTAATTCGCTTAGGAAATTCTTTGTAATATACTTAAACCGTGTACCAAATTTCATTAAAATGGACCTAATAGATTTTGCATAATAAATTTTCAATCTAAATGTTTTTAAAAAAGTTCAAATTTTTTAAAATCTTTCTGAACAAAAAGTAGACCATTTAGAAGTTGGCTAATTTTTTTGCATATAAAGAGGTGCTCTACCTATCTAATACACTTTACAGAATTAAAATCGGATTATTTAAGGAGCCTCAGCAATGTTTTAAACTTATAAACAATTTTTTGGCTTATAAACAAATAGCTTTGTTTAATAATAAAAAAAATAATTTTTAGCAATGCAAATAATTAGAACCGGTATAATTTGACTTATACTTTCAAATGCTGTCAGCAGAATTGCTATTTTATTTTTTAATCAAAAGTTATTCGCGTTCAAAAATTGTAATTTTTCGATTTTTTGAAAGTTCCACTGCGTTTATTTTGAGAACTATGCATCCTACGAAAAAACTTGTAAGAACATTTTTTGCTTAGAATTATCCAAGAAATACAAAAAATGTTTTATTTTGCGAAAAATCGATGTTATGTAATTCCTCAAGTTCTTTGTTTATAACAATCTTATCCACACCCGGATCAACTGTTACCCAAAAAAATCGTGTTCTACGGGTCAAAAAATACATAAAAATCTTGGGTAAGTCCATCTAAATAAAGGAGCCCGTAGCACCCCCTCCTGGCCACAGCACTAATTTGTTTATAAGCCAAAAAAATTGTTTATAACTTTAAAACATTGCTGAGGCTGCTTAAATAATCCGATTTCAATTCTGTAAAGTGCATTAGATAGGTCGACTGCTTCTTTATATGCAGAAATAATTGACAAATCTTTGTATGTTCTAGTTTTTGTTGTGCAAGATTTTAAAAAATTTTAATTTTTAAAAAAAAGTTTAGATTGCAAAATTATTATTCAAAATCTAGTAAGTCAATTTTAATGACATTTGGTGTACGGTTTTATTACATTACAAAAATTTTCTAAGCGAATTAGGAAGATTCCAAGTATAACCTAAGTGATGGAAAATCATTGAATAAGGACAGGCCTGTTTTGCTCCCTTATTTTATATTTATTGCTATTTTGCAGCAAGGGTGATAAATTAAGACATTTTTAACCACTCGCATCTGATAGAATATTTATTCGTCTTTGTTTTATTCCTATACGACTTTGTTCCAAAATGAATCGTTTTAAAATTATAAACAAAAAAAGTAGAAAAAATCGATGTTATTCGAAATTTTTAAATATTTGAATTTTTTTATTAATGTTCCGGGCATATTTGAGAAGGAACATAAATCAATTATTATTAACGAAGTTATCACCTAACTTTATCCGCAAAAATCTGAATGCCACCTCTCACATCCACCTAAAAACAGATCCTTACTGGTCTACCATGTTATTGAACACTTTGTAACACTTTAACTAATTTTATAATGTGAAGCTCAAAGTTTGCTACAGTTTATGTTATTCATTTTTATTGATATCTATTACTATTATAGAGGATCTACTGAGCTTTATCACACGAATCAATCACCCTGTATATTACGTAAGAATCTGAAACTACTGGGAAAGGCTATAAACCACATAGGTGCCATGAATTATGCTGTGAAAAATTTTCCTGAAATATAATTCATTGGTACCACTGTTTTTTTTTAGATAACCTAAACAGATAATAATTAAAAAAAAAATCAATGGGAAAAAACCCAATAGTTGGCTGTATACCATAGTTTAAAAAACCAATACAGAAGTAAAAACTTCGAGATATATTCTGGTATAAAATCGTTTATTTAAAAACTATAAAATGTCATCGATTGCAGAACGTTTTCGTTCTAAACAGAACATCTTCAGTGCATCCTGCCGAGTATTTTGAAACTAGCACACCGTAAATAGTGTTAACATCATCATATATGGTTTACATAATGTAATATGTTAAAATGTTATGACTACAAGTCGATGTTAATGGATAAAGTGGAACACATGCTAAAAGGGTGCCATGGTTCCCTGCTCGAAGATACTAGGTACTTGCCAATGAAACTAGGTACGTGCCCATTGAATTGGCAAGTACCTAGTATCTTCGAGCAGGGAACCATGGCACCCTTTTAGCATGTGTTCCACTTTATCCATTAACATCGACTTGTAGTCATAACATTTTAACATATTACATTATGTAAACCATATATGATGATGTTAACACTATTTACGGTGTGCTAGTTTCAAAATACTCGGCAGGATGCACTGAAGATGTTCTGTTTAGAACGAAAACGTTCTGCAATCGATGACATTTTATAGTTTTTAAATAAACGATTTTATACCAGAATATATCTCGAAGTTTTTACTTCTGTATTGGTTAGATAATAATTACTAATTAGTATTACTAATTTATTACTAATTACTAAGATAAAATAAAACGAAGTATAACTTCTCAGAAAAATATAGTGATCATGACATGGCGATAGAAAAGAAAACGCAAAATTTAAAATACTTAATTACAAAACTAGTATCAAAGAAGGAGGCAGCTACATTTGTATTAAAAAATATAATATAAAAAGTTTGTTTCTTCCCATTTAGTAAAAAATTCTTCTGTTTTTATTTAATTTTTTAGCACACTCCTGCAACATTACTTGCAAAAACAACTAACCATGTTACTTGTGAAATTCAGAAAAATGAAATTTATCAATATTTTAAATAATGATAAAGTGCATATAGAGTTTTATCAAATGTTATCAATAGATAAAAATAAATACACTTCTCCGAGAAAGTAACGCACCTTAAAAATGAGTCATTTTTAATGTCTTGAATTACCTGTTGTCCCATTTAAGTGATTTTTTAACATGTTATAGTTTTACAGCCTTATTCTTTAACAATATCGCTGTAATGATATTGTTGCTAGACCGGTAAATTATCATTGTATACAGAGTACAGAGTGTACCAATCAAATTGTAATTTTTTCTCAAAATTCGCGTCACCCTGTGGAATTTTCTAGCATCTATAAAGTATTAGAATTAAAACCCAACTATATCCTCCTATTTCCTTAACATGCTGTTTTTTTATTCATTATCTTATGTTGGTTGCCACACGCATTAGATGGTATAAATGGCTCCTGATTATAATACATATTATGTGTTATATTTATGATAACACATATATACAGTATGCGGTAAAATGAACAGTAGGTACTGAAATGAATATTGAAATGTTTATGATTATTTATATAGCTATTTAGTCCAGAAAGCCACTGCGCCTCCACTAGGAAAAATATTCCGATTCGGATTTTTTGCACAATCTTACTCAAAAAAGACCCCTTCTAACAAATTTGCATGTTGCCAGGACCAAAAGTGGGTCAAAAATTTTTTAAACGTTTTTTTTTTGTTTTTTTCTAAAATTATTATTTGTTGCATGAAACACAAAGTTTTTTAGGTTTTTTGGATCATTTCAAACAGAAAAGGTCTTTTAGTGACTTTTCTCTAAAGTTGATAGTTTTTGATAAAAGCGATTAAAAATTGAAAAATTGCGAAATTGGCCATTTTTAAGCCTCAAAAACTATGTGAAAAACTGAAAATTTGAATGTTGCCAAGGTAGATAGATATTCTTTAAACATCGATTGATAAAATCCCGAAGAGTTTTTTTCAATACAATATTCAAAACTTCTTTGTTTTTTAATTGCTAATCAAGCGTGCGCGACACTATTTTCAACCGACAGTATGGTGCAAATGAAAGGAATAAATTCGTTATTTCGTAAACCAGCGATTTCAAGGAAAAATCCCGAAACAGGTCGATTTTTATTTTTAAGTTATGATATTGTGGCATATATGGTATATTAGTGACGTCATCCATCTGGGTGTGATGACGTAATCGATGATTTTTTTAAATGAGAAAAGGGATCGTGTGCTAGCTCATTTGAGGTTCTTCAATTCTCTATTCAGTAATAAACATTTATATAATTATTTATACAGGGTGTCCTTCTACTTCTTTTTTTGTCAAATAATTTAATTTAATAAAAATATTTTGGACACCCTGTATAAATAATTATGTAAATGTTTACATTACTGAATAGAGAATTGAAGAACCTTTCAAGTGAGCTACCACACGACCCCTATTCTCATTTAAAAAATCATCGATTACGTCATCACGCCCAGACGGATGACGTCACTAGTATACCATATATGCCACAATATCATAACCTAAAAATAAAAATCGACCTGTTTCGGGGTTTTCCCTTGAAATCGCCGGTTTACGAAATAACGAATTTATTCCTTTCATTTGCACCATACTGTATACACATGCAACGGTGGAAAATAGTGTCGCGCACGCGTGATTAGAAATTAAAAAACAAAGGAGTTTTGAATACTGTATTGCAAAAAACTCTTCGGGATTTCATCAATCGATGTTTAAAGACACTACCTACTTTAGCAACATTCAAATTTTAAATTTTTCACATAGTTTTTGAAGGTTAAAAATGGCCGATTTCGCAATTTTTCAATTTTTAATCGCTTAATGTCAAAAACCATCAACTTTAGAGAAAAGTCACTAAAGACCTTTTCTGTTTGAAATGATCCAAAAAACTTAAAAACATGCATGTTCCATGCAAAAAAAATAATTTTAGGGAAAAAACGAAAAAAAAAAACGTTTAAAAAATGTTTGACCCACTTTTGGTTCTGGAAACATGCAAATTTGTTAAAAGGGGTCCTTTTTGAGTAAGACTGTGCAAAAAATCCGAATCGGAATATTTTTCCTAGCGGATGGGCAGTGGCTTTCTGGACTAATAATAGGTATATTATTATATAGCCTAGCACACATTATTCACGACGACGCGCGTTCCCGATAAAACAGATGTTAAAGATGACCTCTGGTCAGTGGCGGATCCACGGGGTGGGAAAATGAGGAAGTTTCCTCCCTAACAAAGTTCAAAATTAAAGAAAAAAAATTGTTCAAACATAAAAATATATTAGCTCACATAAAACCGAAACCACCAAAAGAAAAATTCAACTCAATGAACACCCTAGTTAACAAAATTAATGAAACTTAATACCTATAAGTTAATATTTATGTCTTTTGTAGTCTGAGTTTACCTTTTTTATGGTTTTTTGAAGAAATCAACTGGGGCTCTATTCTAATTGCTGAGATAATTTATGGTATACTTCACTAAATGCATGATTGTGAATTTCGGTTTCAAGGTAAAACTCAATAAAACTTATTATTGCCGTTAGTGAATTTTTTCTTACAATCTGGAGTGCCGAATCGGTAATACATATTATTTAGTGATCTTTCAAACAATACAGTATTAAACATAACTGTTTATTATTTTTGTGTTCATTATCTATTCGGCGATTGATTAAAGAAATGAGCTTAAATTATTTCTTTGTAGCAAATATGTTACATAATCTATTTTGCGATCAAGCAGGCGACTTGTGTGTTATATTGTATTGTTGAAACTGTATATTATTCGTGTGCATTATCTGTTCGGCGATTGATTAAAAAAATATGGGTTTCAATTTCTTTGTAACAGATAGCCTACGCTTACATAATGGGTAACATTATCTATTTTATGGTTAAGCAGGCGACTTTTGTGGCTGTCACCGAAAATAATGGCATTTATTTTCAAACAACGAAGCTTATTGTTCATTTTTGAAAGAATAGACTGTTATTTTTGATAGATCGTTAGTAGTTGTAAGTCAGCAAAATTTTGTATAGGTACCTTTGTATGTATAAAATGGATGTTGATATTTTAACAATAACATTACTTCTGTTTCTATCACATGTGATTTTCTATAGAGGCAACTGTTTTGAATAAACTTATTTATGTACTTAATAATTATTTATTAACATTGTATTCATTACCTATTTCATTTTGAATCCCAACGTCATGATACTTTATGGAGATAAATTCATTAACTTCTCAATATCCAATAATTGTGTTCATGGAAAAACTCATCAAGTACAAAGTGTAGCTATTGAATTTTACCTCTAATAGGACATACCTATGTTTATAAATCAAACTGTCATTATTTTTCGTGCTGAATTACCCTGTAAGGTTACCATACCTATTTAAAACACCCTGTATTGATGAAAAACATGGCTAGTTAAAAAAGTACCTAAGTTTTTTATTATCCAACATAAACGAATGAATTAAAAAACAGAATGTTAAGAAAATATGTATTTAAAAACACAGTTTGATTGGTACACTCGTACCAAAATCCTGGACAATTAAGTTCAGAGCAAAGAAATCGTCTGCTGTTAAAGATGTGCAAAATATTTTATTCTCCTATATACTCCCTAAAACGACTTTCAGTTCTAACCGCAAGAATCTCGCAGGCTTAGTCTTGTTCTTGCTTAAGTCTTGCATGCTAAGTCTTGGTCTTGGTCTTGCTAAAATTAGGCGGTCTTGGTCTTGATCTTGCGAAAACGCAAGAACAAGACCAAGACTGCAAGACCAAGACCGAGTTTGGGCAACACTACTCCCTGGCAGTGTGACAGGTTGTCCCGTCCTGCTAAAGCAATTGTTGATTTTAAGCTTGGACCGTTTTCATGAGCTTTTCCGTATTACCGAAAATGGTACTCCACCATAGAATTTTTTTCTGCAAAACTGAAAACTATCCTGAAGTACCTAACATTAACAACATATTTACAAATGGTATAACACTGTTCAGAAACCATCCAATACGTTTCGGCACATGCCACATACAAATTTAAGGCATACGAATTTCAGTACTATTTATTTTGCCGCATACCGTACTAGCAGAGGTGGAATATGACTGCCAGGCCAGCAGCACTCGTCGTCACATTAATACCTCGCTCTCCTAATATCATTGCGCCTAGCTGCTTGACTCCTTTAGCAGCTATTACTTTTGGTGGATTGTGGACACTACTGTATTGAAAATATGACAAGCAGAAAATTTGAATTTTTCCATGCAGCTGCCTGCGTAGATGTTTAAAAAGAAACATTACGTTGTTTTTATTAAAGCTTGTCGAACGAGCAACGCTGGTAGCTTTTGATTTTTTAAAGAAATTGAAGGGTATCTCTTCATAAACGACCTTAGCCACTCCTCACCAGCCTTGTGTTTTTCTGTCCCGTTATATGGCATTACTTTATTATTTCTATCTGCGTACTGAAAAGCACGGATGCGACAGACTGGATGCAAGCCGCACAAAACAGAGATAAATGGGAAGAGCTGAGCGAGACCTATGTCCAGCAGTGGACGCGCACGGGTTGATGATGATGATGACTGAAAAGCCAAAACCATAGCATCTCTTTTAGTTATAATATAATGATATTTGGATGCACTTATTAGATACTCCGTTTTCTTCTTCATTATTAAAACTTGTTTAACAGCATTGGTTCTACTGTAATTGAATTCCTTTTCTCCTGATTGTTTGTGGGCCTCCAAATGCCGAGCAAGTGTTGATTTACTGATATTATAAACTTTTGCTGCTTCTCGAATGGTTAGATTGTCTGTTAAAACAGCATGTGCGGCAGACTTCAAAAATTCCTTATCAAGAGGCATCTTTTCTTGCCAGTTTTACTGCGGGGTATTTTCAAATTCTGTAATAATTACAAAAAAAAACAGTTACTTAAATGTCTCAAGATGCAAACGCATAAATGTCCCAAGGTACAAACGCATGCTTGTCCCAAAGTACAGCACAGTGCACTTAAATAAATCTGTGGCTATTTGCCAAAACTTGATATGTCAAATACAGTTGAGTCCGTGAGTCTTTACCCGTGCGTCATCATTTAAAGCATACGAAATAAGTCGGAAATCTATTTCACGCAACAACAAGTGACAGAAAGTGGCTACTGTTCCGATTAAGGGTTTTATTATAAAATTTGACGTTATCAAATATTTTATATAGAATGTCAAATGTAAGTTTTGCTTCAAAATTTTTGTGCCGAATTACAGCTACATTTGAAGTAGCTTAATAATTTTTTTATTATTATTGAGTAATAAATAAATAAACAATTTATAAAAAATTCAATAACATATTTTATTTTTGTTATTTTATTCACTTTGACGGAAACCTAAACACAATCATTTCTTTACTGTGTGAATGACGTTAGCTTTGTATGTTTTAAATATTAATTTCCAAAATATAATTACTTATCTTAAAATTTCAAAGCCCAATATAAAATTAGTTGTGAAAACAACTGTTTGTGTAATATAAAGAAACTTCAAAACGCAAAAATTCGACAAAAACCGCAAGAAATTCAACTGACTACAGCCACAAAAGTAAACAAAGCAGAAACGTCAAACAAATTGTGCTTAAAATATGAAAACATACCGAATCGTCTTTTTTTGTACCTATCTCTTTTCAATGCACCGAGTCCATAGAGAAATAAAAAGAAGAGAGTGATTTAAGGCTATGGGTACATAATTCGCAAATATTTTACGTGTATCCCTACTTTTTCTGTCTTTACACGGCAAATTACGTGTAGTAAAATTCACACTGGTATGGATATGTAAACATTACTAGAATGTCATTCTACTTGAAAATGTCATCATTAATTTAAAGAGATGGGTTTTGAATGTTCTTGGATAACTGTTATTTTTATAATTGCAAATTATTAATTCAGTTAATAAATGTAGCCCAACACCGAAAGGTACGAATGGGCTTAACTGATTAAATAAATAAAAATAAATGTGATATTTTTTTCACTAACTATGTATTCAGTGATTTTAATAATTTATTTGTACAACAAAAACTAATAATCAATCGAGAAAAGAGGAAAAGTGTTAAAGTGATTTTTTAATAATATGTATATTGTTATGGAACGCTTACAATTTTGAACATCTTTAACAACAAAATACTTGGATCACAGAATATATTATCCTGATGTATTCTCTGCTTGGATCTTCCACAAATAATACACAATAAATAACTTTTTATTAAGTTCACGTCTTAAATCAATTACTTATCAAATACACTATATATCAATAATATTTAATCAATACCTCAAAATATTCCCGATGCAATGTCAAATATTTAAAATTGTCACTGATTGTCAGTGTCTGAATGACAATATATGCTGACAATATTATATTTGGCTGAGTGCGTTGTAAGCATAGAGGTATATATTAACATAGAGGGAGCCTACCTTCCGCGCTTCCTGACGACAAGATCTCAGAGACTGGTTTGCTGCATCTCCTTCTAACACATTGTATCGAGAATCTATAATGACATTCAGTGTGAATATAGGCACGGAAGAGGAGGACAACTGTAGCAGCTTTACTATGCGTAAGAGTGAAACAGCACTAATCCAAATAAAAAAGATGGTGTCGTCACTTCGCTCTGAAGGACACTCTCTCTATGCTAATATTTAACTCTATGGTTGTAAGACAAAGATAAATTTGGAAAATATTACCACGGCATTGTGTTCATTTTTTTCGAATCCTGAAAAAACCAATAAATATTTTTGAAAAATTTAAAAGCAGAATGAAAGACTAAATTATTACCGAGGGCCGAAAGTCCCTTAGAATAAATAAAAAGTTTATTTTGAATGATATATTTGAAATTAAAAATCACACTAAATTTTCTCTTAGTTTTTCACCCCTGTAACTTATTAAAATAAACATTATAGAAGTTCTCAGGGACTTTCGGCCCTCGCTAATAACGTAATCTTTCATTCTGCGTTTAAATTTTTTAAAAATACTTATTAGTTTTCTCAGCATTCGAAAAAAATGAATCCCCATTTGAATAGCATTGCAGCCAAAAATACGTACCGATCCTCTTAAAGATAGGCAATAACTGGAACAATCTTTCTGCGCAGGTAAGTAGCACATAGGGGCGCTGCTGTTTCTGAAACTAAAATTTACCCATGGTACAATAAAGTATTTTGATTGTACCGTGAAGAAAATTTACATTTTTGACAATTGACATTGACTTTGTGTTTTTAGGACGCCATTTTGTACGCGAGAATTTGCAATTTCCCTGAATTTCCCGGCCCGGCATAAATAGATAATTTGGCGGTTTGTACTGAATACTACTGAACTGAACATATTTTCTATTTTCATTACTGGATAGTGCTGGAATTGCTGAAATTGAATATCTTTAGGTGAAAATACAATTTTTTATATATTATATAATCGCCTTTTTCTCTATTCTAACACATAATATCTCCCTTCAAGCCTCTTTCTCTATATAGTTCCCCATTTCCCTATGAATTTCTTCTATCCAACTATTCGTAGGTAATCTGTCGTCTTCCGTACGTTGTAGTGGCTTAAAACATCTTAGTTGCTTTGTTTTTATATTGTTAATTATTGTATGCTTTAATCCATTATCTACAATATTCTTGTATTTCTGATTTTATGTATTCTTGATATACGAGCAGCTCTTCTCCAGAAGTCCATTTCAGTTTCCCTGAGCATCTTTTCGGATTTTTCTTTTAGTGGTCAAAATTCTCTGCTATATGTTACTTTGCAGATACTTTTGGTCCCATTTTGGTTAGACTAATAACAGGCCTAACCTTGCATTAGGAGCTGCCCCAAATTTTATTTTTCTAATCTTTAGGGAGGGTCAATATTAGTATAAATTTAAAATCTCGACTGAATTCCACCGTTGCGTTAGCCGCCATCTTGATTTTAAACGAGAACAGTTTTTGCTCAATATCTCCGCCATTTTCAATTTTTTGACAAAAAGTGTAGAAACTAAAATTGTTGAAAATGCGATTTTCTATAATTTCATTTTATTATAATTTTTTTCGTGAGGTCGATATTTTCCGAGTTATGAGGGGAAAATAGTGACAGTTGGAGCATAATTATGGTATTATTGAATTATCTCGTTTATTGTTAGTTTTACAACAAACATGTACCTATATAAAAATGAAGAGAATTAAATTCTACACAATTTTGATTTCTTTCATTTTTTTGCTAAAATTAATATTTAAGGTAGTACGTATGCGTTAATGGCGCGAGCGTAAGACCGGATTGATTTTATAGTAAATGTTTTTGTTCAATATCTACGCCATTTTCAACTAAAATTGTTCAAAATATATTTTCCTACAATTTCTTTTTTTCAATTTTTTTCATGCGGTTGATATTTTCCGAGTTACATGGGAAAATAGTAAAAAAGTGGTGAGGGAGGATAATTATTGAATTGAATTTTGTTTGCGAGCTGCCCCAAATTTTATAATTCTATCCTTTAGGAGAGATCAATAGTAGTTTAAATTTAAAATCTCGACTGAATTCAGCAGTTGCATTAGCCGCCATATTGATTTTAAATGAGAACTGTTGTTGCTTAATATCTCCACCATTTTCAACTTTTCGACATAAATAGTGGGAAAGAAAATTGTTGGAAATGCAATTTGTTACAATTTCTTTGGCACAATTTTTTTATACGATCAATATTCTCTGAGTTAAGGGGGACAATAATGGAAGCGGAGGGGAAGCACAATTATTGAATTGTCTCATTTATTATTAACTTTACGACATAATTGTACATAAACAAAAATAAAGAGAATTATATTTTATACAATTTTTGAAACTTCCAATGAAACATCAACCAAACTAGGTATATAAAAGACATAAAAAGACATTATATGCATTAAGTTCACTTAATTTTATTAACTAGCGGGTTTTATTGGTTGAATTTGTCTGTCGATATTTTAAGTTTTATGTCAGCTAAAATATCGTGATGTTTCAACATTTTTTTTTTTTTTATTTTGGACCCTGTTGGGGGGAATTTTCCCATTTCCCCCCCTTGTAGACCCGCCACTGGTTCTCTCGAAAAATTGTAGTAAATCTTTATTGCAACAATTTCAGTTCTTACACTTTTTGTCGAAAAGTTGAAAATGGCGGAAATATTGAACAAAAACAATTGTTACAAAATCAATCAGGTCTTACGCTCGCACATTTACCACATACGTACTACCTTAAATATTGATTTTATCAAAAAAATGAACGGCATCAAAATTGTACAAAATTTAATTATCTTCATTTTTGTATAGGTATATATTTGTTGTAAAACTAATAATAAACGAGATAATTTAATAATTCAATAATTATGCTACAACTGTCACTATTTTCCCCTCATAACTCGGAAAATGTCGACCGCATGAAAAAAATTATAATAAATTAAATTATAGAAAATCGCGTTTTCAACAATTTCAGTGTCTACACTTTTTGTCAAAAAATTGAAAATGGCGGAGATATTGAGCAAAAACGGTTCTCGTTTAAAATCAAGATGGCGGCTAACGCAACGGTGGAATTCAGTCGAGATTTTAAATTTATACTAATATTGACCCTCCCTAAAGATTAGAAAAATAAAATTTGGGGCAGCTCCAAATGCAAGGTCAAATGCTATCTCGACTAGGCTATTATTGATTTTCAGTTTTCATTAAAAGAAAATTGATTTGTTTTTTCGTTCTAGGATTGGGAGTATAGACAGGCTCGACAAAGACAACAACTTTCAAAAGGATAATTATTACGAAGTACAGCAACATTGAAGATAACATTAATGTCATTAGGTGGGTAAATAATTATTTCATTTATAATAAATATTTTTACTTTAATCCACAGAGACATAAGGTAAAAAAAGTACTTTGTTGGTAGGTAGGTATGTATATGACAAATATTTTGTTTTTTATGGACCTCGGTAACTAAAATCTCTGTTTCCTGCAGTGGGTTCGGTGGACTTTTTAAATTAATAACTATGTCCAAAAATGTACCCTTAAAATGGTGGTCAATAAATTTTAATAATTATTGTAAAAAATGAACATACAACCAAATTTTTAAATTACATTCATGTGGTGTTTACAACAAATCAAAATTGCTTTCTTTTATGAGTTAATTTCTCAAAAACTATGATGTGATTAATTACTGCATTCTACTAAAAGTAATGTTAATTCAATATTTTTCAGTAATTAATATTATTTTTTTCTTAGTTGCAAAATGCTATTTGTGTATTCTTAGAAATACTTTTACAAATTTAATAAGAAAATCACTTTACATTTTGAGTTAGTTCAACTCCCTAACCTCGATATCCACTCTCTATATGCATTGTATTAAAATTGCCTTCTGTTTTATTTTCAGGAACTTGGAATTACAGAGAAGTGATATAGACTAATCATCATCATCATCAGCCCCTCTAGATCCACTGCTGGACATAGGCCTCCCATGTTTGTAGACAAGTAGAAGAGACAAGAAGAAGAGACAAGTAGACTAATAGAATAACAGGTATAGTGTAAGTACATGTAAGTAGGTAGGTTAACACCTTGGCTACCGTGTGAGTTGCCATCATTTCACACAAAATATCGACTGTAATACCGTGTGAGACGCTGGCTTCCATTGTTATTAAATGATTTAAAATGCTCTAAAGCGAGAGTTTTTATATTCTCATATTGGTTTCAAAATAAGGATAAAATGGTACAAAATTACAGGTTATTAGTTTAAGTGATCGCTAACCAAGGTGTTAAACGTTAATAAAGGTATGGTAGTTATATTGTATGTAGGTACAGTTGAGTCCATGGTTCTCATTAATACCTGGAGAGATAAAACACATACTTGTTACTTAGCACCATTGTGTTCCACGCATGACACTAAAGACAAACCAGCTACTGCCTGTTACTAAGTAAACACACATGTTATTTTTATGAACATTCTAGACTCAGTACATCGAAAAAATAGAGGTGCAAAAAAGACGCTTGGGGACGTTTTCAGATTTAAATACAATTTGCAACGTTTCTGGTTTGTTTATTGTTTGTTTTTCACAACTAATTTTATTTTGGCAATAATTTACATACAAAATTCACCTCATTCACACAGATTGTCATAACCACTTTCTGCCAATGGACTCAACTATAAAATTAGTTTATCATTTTATAGTGTAAATACAAATAAAAAACTAGTATTGTAACAAAAGTCAGTGTTTTGTAAGTAGGTAGGTTAAATATCAATAAAGGTTCTGTTTAGTTACAATTTATAGTGGTTATATTGTATGTAGGTAATTTTACTTTATCATTTTGCAATGTCAAATTCTAAATCCAAACCCGGTAAATATATATTCACGGATGTTTAGCGTCCTATTGTAATAACAAGTATTTTCATCCTGTCACAGACCCAGAGTATACAAATAAAAAATTTTTTAGATTTCCAGATAAAGATTTAAAAAGACGTCATGCCTGGTTTGAAATTATTCGTATTGAATTTACTGAAACTAGGTGTTATTTATGTGAAGATCATTTTGAGGAAACACAATTTACAAGCAGTTTAAAAACAAAACTATTAAATAATGCAGTGCCCTCCAAAATAATTCACATATACAATGTTCATGATCAACTTTTGCCTATACCTGCACATTCTTCTGATGAAATCTCTGTTTCAAATGTACACATTTTTAGTAACAAAGAAATAGTTCCTCCAAAATTATCCTCCATTAATAACCCAGTCAATAATAAACGGTCAAATTCCAGTCAGCGTGATAATGAGTATAGTATATTACACCTGAATGTAAGCGATCCCGTATTTTGAAAGATATTAATGAAACAAGATTAAGAGATTTGTCTCCTAAAAAGAAAAAGTTATATTTTTTAAATCGAACTTATAGAAATTCTATTTGTAAATTGAAAAACTGTATAAAAGTAACTGAACAGAAATTAAAATTTGCATATGAGTTTTCTAAAGGTGAAAGGTTTAGGGAATTAGAAGAAAATATGGACCCTACAATTGCATCATTTTTTAAAAGTTCTTTTTCAAATCTTAAAGTTAAAAGGCCTACTTGGACAACACTTGATAAGGTATATGCTTTGGATTTGTACAAAAGGTGTCCTAGATGTTACAGATTCTTGAGACGTAGTATACCATTGCCAGCTAAAAGTACCCTTCAGAAACTATTAACAAACATTCCTTTTGCAGCTGGAATAGATATTCAATTATTAAAGAAACTTTGTAAAAGAGTAGAATCCATGAGACCATTGGATAGATATTGTTCCTTAGTTTTTGATGAAATATCATTGTCTCAGAAGTTACGTTATGATAAATTTAGTGATAAAGTCATTGGTTATGTAGATCTTGGTCCATTGGGTCGTAAAAATGAGTATGCTAATCATGCACTAGTTTTTATGCTCAATGGTCTGCACAAAAGTTGGAAAGAACCAATAGCTTTTTTTTACACAACATTCTGTAAAATCACATGATTTGAAGGTTTTAATTTCACAAGTGATTAGTCAGGTAGAAAGAGAAACCGATTTGAAAATGCTGTGTACTGTGTGTGACCAAGATGCTACAAACCGTGCTGCTATTAACTTACTTTGTAGGGAAAATAACGAACCAGGGCCTCACTTTTTCATCAATAGTCATAAGATATTGACAATTTTCGATCCACCACATTTATTAAAGTCAACTCGTAATCCTCTTTTAAAGTACCATATTCAGTTTGATCAGACAAAAATGGCCAAAATTGATCATATAAGACAGTGTTTTAATACAGACAAAAGAAAACGTTTTCAAGCATTAAGACGGATAAGGGAGGTTTATTTACATCTCAAAACTCATAGTCGCTTAAAGATGAAAGTGTGTGTAGCCGCACGGACCCTCAGTCATACAGTTGCTTCCACTTTGGAAGAGATGCTTAGTAACACAAATAATAATATACCCTCTCAAGCTATCGAAACTGCTGAATTTGTGCATGATATAGATCAGCTTTTCGATAGCTTTAATGGCAGAACAACAAAGCCTGAATGTGGCAAGCCTTATCGTAGGTGTATAATAGATCTCCTCATGCCGTGCTGTGGAATCGCCTTCTTCCTAAAATTAATAGCTGGATGTTTATTGATGAAAAAGTCAAAAAGAAGGTAATGCCATTTAAGTCAGGGTGGTTAACAACCATTGCAGCCACAAAAGAGTTGTGGAATATTTGTAAAGATTTGGGATTTAAGTTTTTAAGAACCCGTGCTCTAAATCAAGATCCTCTGGAAAACTCATTTGCCTCTATACGCCATCTAGGAGCAAAAAATGTAAATCCAAGTTGCTACCAATTTATTTCATCATTTAAAACATCTATTCTTAATAACTTAATTACTCCTTTTTCTAATAAAAATTGTGAAACAGATGATGGCTCTATTCTTGATATTTTGCAAGACTTTTTGGAAGGTTCAATAACCAAAAATGATTTTATTGATTTAGATGTTTTAGATGTGAATGAAATAGAAAATCTAGCTCTACCATTACCTTTAAACATTACTTACAATGTTTAAAGAATATAGTGATAATAAATTAAGTTTAACTTATGTTACAAAAAATTTTCTAGTAGATTTAGCCAAAATGTACGATATTGTAATTGCGGTATTAGTCATTAATGGACATATAAACCATTTGGTCAAAAAAATTAAAATTCTGATAAAAAAGTATGTACTTAACTCTGGAGTGGTTTACTTGTAACCAACATTTGGATTATATGTTTAATTATTGTCTAGATGTGTCTGTATCCTTAATAATTAAGAAATATTATGATGATGTTTATATAAGTTCTCAAGATTTGCAAAAAAATGATTTACGAAAAAAGAAAATTGATACTAATAAGAAAATTAATAATCCCTCCCTTAGACGGAATCTGAGCTGTAGGGCTAAATCTGATAACAATAATAATTAATCAGTGAAATAGTTAATGGTAAATTTTATTATATTGTATTCACATTTATATAGTGATGAGCGAGCTAATCACCGGCAAAATAACGCAAAAGAGGGAAAACATATTCAGTTTGAGATAAAAAAGAAATTAAGGTTGATATGAACCCTTAATTAATTTGTTTCTGATCCTAGAGATGGCTCTACTGTAGCATGCCATTGTGGTAACATTTTCAACTTAATTGTAGATTTCTACATGATGACTCAGTAATATGTAGAAACCTGAACACTTTTTTATCGTTACACCCATCGGCTTAATTGGCTATGATGCCAAATTGTTTAAACAGTAATTTTACCAACGCCTAATAACAATGTTAATAGCAAGAAACATTTAGTCCATGTTGTGAGGCCGCTCCCGTCTGAAAGAAAATTATGTTTCGGTTTCTTTGCGGATTCCTATTCAAAAATGTCCCCTTTAAGGAAATCTGAGTGCGAAATTTTTGGCCAGAAATTGTTTAAACAATTTTTTAAAGAAATTCAAACGATCACCATTTTTTGCTCCGGCAAATATTTTTTTAGGTTTTTTGGGTCATTCTAAACAAGAAAGGTTCTTGTCATTTTTCTCAAAAGTTGATAGTTTTCGAGTTAGGGGCGATTTAAAATCTGAAAAATGCGATAATACGCATTTTCGAAGCTTAAAAGCTCACATTTATATTAATATATCGCACATCCCATTCAATACCGATACAACTGCGGTTTTCTTCTTCTACAAAATAGATATTTTAAGACAAGTAATTGAATATTAGAATATTAGTAATTCAATAGCACACGAATGGATATCTTTTTTGAAAAACAAGCAATATTTAACCATTATAAATATTTGTAAGATATGGCGGTATTGCATTATATTTTTAAATAACTCATCAACCATAACTGCTACGATTATACAAATTAACAATGAAAAACCAGACAAAGTTATAAATGGTAGTTTACTAGATAAATTTATCTAATAATTATAATTATTGTATATTATAAATCACAACAAAGTGAAATTAACTCAACAAATTGAAATAAAATGATTGATGTACATTTGCAATAAGATTTTTTTTTGCATAATTCCAGTAAATGCTCTTTTGTTTTCTCTCCTACAGTAGGAGGCTTTTCGTAGGCTGGTTTTGAGTTATATTGCTGTAAAATATTATTATTATCAGAAAAACGACGAGTAGAAAGGTCAATAGTTTTATAGGTTGTATAGTCAAAGTTAACTTTGTAAAAAAATTTTGTAGGAAAACACTTTTCTACTTTAAGAATTTGTATATTATTCCATATTACTTTCTCGTTATCCGAATTTTTGGTGAATTTTTGCCCAAAAATTTTTGAAAGGTACTTGAAGTCAAAAAAGTCTTCAGCGTCCATTTCATTCCCTTTATAGGGCCTACCGTTTTTCTTTTTGCAGCACTTATTAGAGGTGGCCACTGACATGAATTGAGTTAAACTGTGTTTTTGCTTTCTCGATTACTGCATGCATCGAATCACCCTCATTTTGGGTATGACCAACAGTTAAAAATTTGTGAGTAATGTTATTTATTTCAGCATGCGTAACTGCATATAAGTACATAAGTACCACCAAAACCGCCTTATTCTTATTCTTGCCAACGCAGTTGGAATAAAAAATAATATCTTTTCCTGCAGGTAAAGTAGATAGATAGCTAGAGAGGCATGTTGCAATTTAATTTGCTCCTCGCATAGCAATGGCCTCGTGCCAAAAACAGCAGGAACTGTTTGCGATGCTACTTCGAAAATCGTAAAATTAAAGCAATTGAGACAGGACTTATAAAAAAATGTAGAAATATCTCCGCAATGTGTAGGTAATACTGCTTGCAAATCGAAGCAAGCTACTATGAGTTTATTATTTTTTATGTAGGATTTGTAATATTTTTTGCTTTTTCTTCTCGGCTTCTTTCTTTACTACGAATGTGACGTGTGTATTGTTCTTGGCCTTTTTATTTTTCTTCTTGATTGCATTGTTTATACACCTCATAAGTTGCGCAGTGATCTTTCGTCGGTTTAAAAAAACAAATATTACATTCTGTGTTAAAAAATGTTTCATATGTACATCTTTTGACAGATGGCAACTGCTTTTCTTCTCGTTACTCTTTGTAGTATCTATACATCTAAGCTAAAGTTAATGATCCATCAAGGAATTCTCTACGACTTTGAGCTCTTAAATAGTGAGACTCTACGCGCTCAAAGCTATTTATGTGTTTTCTTACGGTTTCCTTAAGTTTCTCGTTTATAGTTGTGCGTTTTGATGATTTCCTCTATTATCTTTCTGAACGATGTTATACTCTTTTGACTTAGCCCAACTTGTTCGAATAAATCGATCTCCAATATTAAGGGTATTCATAAAAATATTTTGCATGCTCTTCTCCTTAATTTGCTTATAGTTAAATAAAAACATAAATTGTTTGTCCTATTACTTCCTTCTACAACTCTCCCATACTTCGGAATATTGTGCAAACGTTTCTGTAAAATACCCCTAGCACTCGCAACATGTGGCGGTATTACATTAAAACATATTATATTCTACGTGCAATATCCATACATGATACAGTTAAGGCGCTACAAACTACGTTTTTGAAGTTACGTCACTAATGTTCTCAGCAAGCGACGTGTATTCTCGCAATTTTCAGATTTTAAATCCCTTGTACCTCGAAAACTGTTAACTTCTCAGAAAAATGAGAAGATATCTTTTTTGTTTAGAAGAAGCCAAAAAACCTAAAGAATTACAGGGCAAAATAGGAGATTGTTGAAATAGAGCCTGCTGCATTGGCATTAAAATCGGATGGACGCGCATAATTAACAATTAAAAAACAACGGTCTAAATTGAAGTTAGACCCGATTACTACTCAGAATTTCAAAAATGAATGTTTAAAATTCACTTTCAGGACTTGCCAACCTTAAATATAATAATTTAAATATGAGTTTTTACGCCTCGAAAATGTCTATCTTCGCATTTTTCAGATTTTAGTTCACCTCTAACTCGAAAACTATCAACTTTTGAAAAAAATGACAAGATATTTTTCTTGCTTAGAATGACCAAAAAAACAAGAAAAAATATTTTCCTGGACAAAAAAAGGTAAACTTGTGAATTTGTTTAGAAACATTTTTTTTAACAATTTTTGCCCAAAAATTTCGCTGGCACTCTTCTGATTTATTTAAAGGGGACATTTTTGAATAGGAATCCGCAAAGAAACCAAATCAGAATTTTTTTTCAGACGGGAGCGGCCTCACAATATAGACTAATTACATATTATGTTTCTCCGTAACTAAATATTCCAGTTAGTAAGGAATTCATCTTATCTCACACTGACACTGAAAGATGGTAATAAAATTTTACGACCTCTTCCATTCACTGTGGACAAATCATGTAAAAAGTGTATTACATTGCACAAATTTTGTTTATACACATAAACCTTTTAACACGTTGACGGACAGTGCGAATGCCTCAAATGTATAATCAAGTGTTGTGATACTATATGAATTTTGCAAAGTAGAATAGGGAAATTGCTAAATTTGTTTTAGCGCTTATAGATTATGGAAACAATACGTTTTTTGTAAACATGTGGACGACGGCCATGGATGTATCATATTTTATATGCATCTGTAGATGTAATAATACGATTTTGATTTTAAATTCCGCAAAATATGTTTAAGCAAGGCGAAAACCTCGCGTTTCTTGGGAAAAATATTCCCATGAGATCTTTTTGCGTAATCAGTTTCATGAGATACCTCAGAATAAGACAAAAAAGGTTATAATAAAGATATTAAAAATGACTTAACAGAAAAAAATACTGAAAACTATTTCACTAACACCAAAACTAGTTCGTCTCTGTCTTGCTAAGAGAACCGTCGATTTATTGCATTTCGATTTAATGTCCATGATTCAGTTCCATAGTAAAGCACACTGTGTACATAACATTTAATTAGCCTTATTTTGAGGGCCAATATCAGATCTTTGCTGCATAAAATCTTTTTCATTTTCACTAAGTTGGCACGTGCTTTTTCAATTCTCTCTCTTATTTCTGCAGTCTAATCGTTATTTTCTGTGATTATCGTTCCCAAGTAAGTATATTTTTTTACTCTCTCAGACTGCTGGCCGCCTACCGTTAATATTTCATTTATATTGTTGTTCTTGCTATTTTTCATAAATTTTGGTTTTTTGAGGTTAAGGGAGAGTCCGTATTCTCCATTACATATATCTTAATATTTTGTTCATTATTCTTTCTAAGTCTTCCAAGTTGTCTGATATTATGACTGTATCGTCGGTATACCTAATGTTATTAATTAAATTTCCATTCACTTTTATGCCGACTGTCTCGTTTACCAAAGCTTCTTGTGTGATTTCTTCAGAATAAGAACTAAACAATAACGGCGACAGTATGTAACCTTGCCTGGCCTCTCTCCTTATCTCCATTTCTTCTGACACTTCTCCAAATTACACATTTGATCGTTGGCTGTAGTATAAATGGTATAGTTTATTACTAAAGTTATTATTATGGTATGGTTTATTACTAACGAGGAAGTTATAAATGCCTTAAATCAAATGAAAAATGGAAAATATAGAGACGACGGAATAACAAAAGAGATGATTAGAGATGGAGGTCAAACTACCTTGGAAGCAGTTAAAATCCTAATGAAGAAGTGCCTCTTTGATATTGCTATTCCAACCACTTGGCAAAATGCGCAGCTACTTCTACTACAAAATAAAGGAGGCAAACACAAACTCGAAAATTACAGACCAATAAGTCTGTTACCACATCCGTACAAACTGCTTACCACAATAATGACCAACAGACTATCAGATAAATTCGATAGTTACCAGCCTGTTGAACAAGCGGGATATCGCAAAGGTTATAGTACCGTAGAACACCTACTCCTACATACAATAAGGACATTTCTCGAAAAGTGTAACGAATACAATGAACGCAAGGATTGATTCCAGATATAGAATATAGAATTATTTACTATTGACTTAGAAGATGCCTTATGTCTTAGAAGAAAAAGTTAAATTGTCACTTAAATTTTTAAGTCATCTAAGATTTGCCGATGACATAGTGCTCATAAGCAACAATACAGAAGAACTAATCTACATACTAAAGATGCTTAAACAGGAATCTGAGAAAAAAAGTGGTTTAAAAATAAATTTAAATAGAACAAAAGTGATGACAAATCAAAATATTAGAATCGACTTAGATGGAAGTCAGATCGAAAGTGTCGAAGAGTCACACGATCAAGCTAGGCAAACAGAATCAAACGGCAGAGATAACTAGAAGAATCCGAATTACTTGGGCAGCAGTTGCAAGACTCAGTGATGTGTTGAAAAACAAAAAGATACCAATAAACCTAGAAAAAAGGGTATTCAACAGTTGTATTCTACCAGTTATGACTGATGGAGTGGATACCGTGACACTTACAGGGTTATCAGCCAATAGATTAAGAACACAGAGGGCCATCGAACGAGCTATGTTAGGAGTATCTCTGAGAGAACATATTTGAAATGGGACGTACGAAACAGGACGAAGGTGGAATATGTAACTGGAAGAATTGCGCAAATGAAATGGAACTGGATAGGACACGTGGCACGGCAAAACAACGAAAGGTGGACGAGAACATTGTACATTGGAGACCACGCGAGCATAGTAGTAGCAGAGGAAGACCACAAAAACGATGGTTAGATGACTTCAAAGCAAAAGTGGTGAGAAACTGGTACCAAAGAGCACAAAACAGAGAAGAGTGGAAAACTCATGGGAGGCCTTTGTCCAGGAGTGGATGCAAACAGGCTTAAGAAGAAGTTATTGTTTTCTTTAGGGAAATTCACTTAACAAGCTACATGTTTTTATGGATTTGGCTGTCTCTAGAGGTGTATATTCTCGGGCTGAATACCGATAACCTTTTTCCAAGCACACAAACAATCCACATTGCTTTACTATATTTTTTGTTTTTGTTCTGTTAGTGTATCTTTGTACTATATAGATGTCATATAGGTGAACAAGGATTAGGATGAAGTTAGGTTAGGTCTGATCCGGGGAACCGGTACCGGGACAAGCGATGTAAGATGATCAAACTAAATAAAGATATCTTAATCAAGAGTACTTAATAGTCATTATTAAAGAACCCAACTAAACATGGTGGCAGCGGTGTTGACTGCAGCACGTATATTTTAAGTATAAAACTATATTACCCATTAACCACTAGCACATGCCAAGAGTAGCAAAGCAAGGTTAAGGGGCAAGAAAATATTCTGCATTGTGGTCAATTGTGGTTGAAATCATACCCGACATAAAGTAACACTGAAAATGTCTACTAATACTACTCCTGATGCAAATACTCAAGGTATAGTAAGTCCAGCACCATTGAATGTTAACCCTCCGGATAAATTCAATTTTTTGGCCCCAGCAATTTGGCCTGCATGGAGGAAGAGGCTGGAACGCTACATGTCGGTATCAGGGCAGCTCCAAAAGACAGAAAAACAAAAAATAGATATCCTAGTGTACCTTATGGGAGAAGAATCCGAAGATATTTTGATACAATTTCAAAAAATTCCAGATACTTACGAGGAAGTTCTAAATGTTTTTGACAAATATTTTATCCCTAGACGTAATATTATATATGAACGTTTCAAATTCAATTCTACAGTACAAAAACCAGGTGAAACCATTGACTTATTTATTACTAGCCTAAATACCTTAGCAGAACATTGTAATTATGGGCAACTGAAGGAGGAATTGATCCGAGACCGTATCGTAGTAGGCATGCTGGACACAAAAAAATCAGAAAGGTTACAGCTAAAAGAAACAGTTTTGATAGCAATTTCTGGCTTTTCTTCGTGTCTTATCAGATAAAACAATTGTTCCAGATATCGTTATCGCGTTTCCTTTTTTACTTCTTTATCGATGATTATTCTGCCGCGCCGTTTTCATTTTCTAATATTCCATACTCTTTCTCTTTCTGCTCTCAAAGAAACTGTTTATTAGATTTTTTTCTTTCTCATCTAATTTATACCGATCCAGATTAGCTCCATATAACAGTTCTAGTTCTACTTGCATCAGACTAATCAATACGTTTATTTAACATATTATTAAGTGTCAACACATTTCTTCTTGTCTTCGCTAATATTTATTTATTTCTGTTGTTTTTGTACATAGAAGAAATCAATATAGATGTAAGATTTTTAAAATTGATTGTTATTATTTCTTTTATATTGATCCTTTTTTTATTTTTAATATGAAGGTGAAAATATTTTTTAACCTATCCTGAATTAATTTCAAAAGTGGTTATTTATTTAGGTACTCTTACTCCATATCTATTTAAATATCGTCCAATTGGTTTCCTTTAAATTTAGCTCACCACAAATGCAAAAAGTAATGAACAATGAAAATTTTAAAGATAAAATAATGATTACAATTAAAATCTTTAATAAACATAAGTGCGACAAAAGAGAAACACCATGGATGGTAGTTATTAGAAAAACTATTTGACAAAAGTTGACTATTTATGCTCCAATTCAAAATATAGTCAAATACAAAGCTTCAGAGATACATGAAAAAATACAAATAAAAAAGACAACTTTATGTTACTTAAAAACATTAAAAAGCCAACTCGGGTTTAATACCGGCTCGGGTTTAATAAAAAGTACCATATCAAAATCTAATACGGCCAAGGGGACTGACAATATTTCAAGAAAAGTAGTTAAATTAATTTCAGAAGGTCACGTTGATGCGTTATAAATAGACGTTATAGTAGGCTTATATCTGTATTATATTACCTACTAACTATAATACAATAACACGTTTTGTTGTACAAAGTAATTGATATGGCAACGCTGCTAGGATAAAGTTCTGTTTGACGCGATTCTAGCAGAAGGTACTGCTATCTATCGAACATAAATATTACCGATGTTGTAGATGGAGTCACTTCATGGCGGCACAAATTCACAGCGGCAATTCAAGATATAATTCTTGTTTAACGAGATTTTTCATATGTTTAGGAAAAAATATTCAACATTTTATTGCAAATATTTTCCACTCTTACAGTTTTATATATGTTGTTATTAAAATTTTGTCCGATTTCTTACCGGTAGCTTTATTATAAGCCAAAACATATTATTTTTTCCTATTGTGGCAAAACTGTAAGATCAAAAATTTTCAAAAAATTCATAAGTATTTCTTAGGATTATATCTTTATGCTGTAAGAAAATTAACAAAATTGTATGTTTGGTTTTCCCGCTTTATACTTGGAAAAGAAGAGTATTTTTGAGTTTTTTCGAAAACGAAAACATGAAGTTCGCTCAAAATTTGTCAAAATACTTCTAGTAATCACATACACCTTCTCAAATTTTTTCAAAATTTTTGAACTTCAAATTTTTTTGGGGGGGGGTTCAGATCAACCTTAAACTAATGAAGGTGGGAGATGTAGCGATAAACACCTATAAACTTACATTCTATTTATTTAGTCCTGTCGCCAGGGCCTCCTTAATTCAGATGGACTTACCCAAGTTTTTTTTATATATTTTGACCCGTAGAATACGAATTTTTTGGGTAACAGTTGATCCGGATGTCGATAAGATTGTTATAGACAAAGAACTTGAGGAATTACATAACAGCGATTTCTCGCAAAACAAAACATCTTTTTGTATTTTTTGGGTCATTCTAAGCAAAAAATGTTTCGACAAGTTTTTTCGTAGGATGCATAGTTTTCGAGATAAACGGGGTTAAACTTTCAAAAAATCGAAAAATTGCAATTTTTGAACCCGAATAACTTTTGATTAAAAAATAAAATAACAATTCTGCTTACCGCATTTGAAAGTTCAAGTCAAATTATATCGGTTTTGATTATTTGCATTGCTAAAAATTTATTAGTTTATTGTTAAACAAAGCTAGAAACACCTAGTGCGTGAGTAATGTTTTGAATGATTTCTCATTTAAAATCGAACGAGTAGGTAGAGTAGCTACAACTGCAAGCGAGGAAATTTCTACGTAGCATGCGTTAAAACGCATGTATTAGGCACGGGAAACACCATGTTTTTATAGCTTTGTTTAACAATAAAAAAATTAATTTTTAGCAATGCAAATAATCAAAATCGATATAATTTGACCTAAACTTTCAAATGCGGTAAGCAGAATTGCTACTTTATTTTTTAATCAAAAGTTATTCGGGTTCAAAATTTGCCATTTTTCGATTTTTTGAAAGTTTAACCGCAGTTATCTCTAAAACTATGCATTCTACGAAAAAACTTGTAGGAATATTTTTTGCTTAAAATGACCCAAAAAATACAAAAAAATGTTTTGTTTTGCGAGAATTCGCTGTTATATAATTCCACAAGTTCTTTGTTTATAACAATCTTATCGACATCCGGATCCCCTGTTACCCAAAAAATTCGTGTTCTACGGGTCAAAATACATAAAAAAAACTTGGATAAGTCCATCTGAATAAAGGAGGCCTTTGTACCCCCCTGGCGACAGGACTAATTGTTTTCCACCTTTAGACACATCAGAGGAGCATGTCAACTAAAACTGTCACTGTCATTGTGGCAATTGCCAAACTCGTCTGATACATCTAAAGGTGGGAAACAATAAGTAGAATGTAAATTTATAAGTTTTTATTGCTAAATCTCACACCTCCTAGTTTCATTTCTTTTTATCTCACAACTTAAATGTGTTTTCTATCTTTTGTGTTATTTTGCCTGTTATTAGCACACTCATCACTGTATAACTAACATAGTATAGTAGTCCCCTAGTTAACTAACATAAATATACATTAGGTTTGTTCCAACACAACGAGAACCGTCATGTAACGAACGATCACGTTACTATAAAATAATACGTTCCATGCGTTCTGTGTCTGTATTTCGTGCGTTCCATGGGTTACTTTGTTTACTGAGCAGGACGGTGATCGTTACATGGACGGTTTCTCGTTGTGTTGGAACAACCTATTATAAAAAACTATAATCATACTCACTGATAACAGCAATGCTGCAAATTAGCAAATTTTACAAAAATCAATAAATAAACACGCATTAAAAGTTACTCTAAAGGCCGTATGACACTATTTATTTTCTTGTATCATTTGTTATATCGTTTCTAATATTAGAAAATTATATACATTTTCTTGTATCGTTTCTTGTACGTACGTATCTAGGTGTTCTAGAGTGGAAGCCATTATTTTAAATCATCTATTCTATAATATAACAAACGATTAAACTTCGCTGCAATAGTATTATTATTTTTGATGCTAAAGCCTCTCAGTGGAATTCCGTAGCTGACATAGTGAACCAAAGTGGACTCAAGTAGTCCCCCTGAAAAAGCCCCCGGTTAACTGGGATATCCTCAGTTTCGATAGTGTTTTAACCAGGTATTTGAAGGTGGATTTTTGTCTTTCATTTAGTTATTATAATATGCTTTAAAAAGGTCACTATATTATCATTGACTTTATATATTTTCAAATTCATGCGGCACTAAATCAAACGCTTTCTTGTAGTCAATGAAAGGAGTAAAGAGATTTCGTTTTTTAATATACCTATGCCTGGTTAGAAACGACCGAATCGATAATAAGTTGTTTTTTACAGCCCATGGATCCCTTAGCGCATTCTTTCTGTTGAGCCTCTATGATATTGTTTACTAATATGAATATCTCACTAGTGTCAAACTTTAGATTTGCACCAATTAGATCTTGTAATGGTAAAAGATCGTTTTTCTCATATAAACACGTATTAACTGATAGAAGGCATAGTATAAGTCTGGAAAATATTGAACATTGTTTATGACTATACATACAGGGTGGGCCAATGAAAACAGTCCACCTAGATATTTGGCAGTATTTATTAGATTTTAAGGAAATGACGAAACAGGTCGATTTTTAATCTAAGGGGGACACATTTTTACGGTACATACATCTGTATTTTGTCAACCCCCTCCCTTTCACTTCCCCCACCCCTAATTTTTAAATAGGGAACAGGGATCGTGTGCTAGCTCAGTTGAACCGTTATTCAATTCTCTATTCAGTAATATAAACACTAACATAATTATTTATACAAGAAGCGTGCTAATAACCGGCAAAATAGCGCAAAAGAAGGAAAACATAATACATTGCGAAACAAAAAGAGATGAAATTAGTGGAGATGGAAATGATGCTAGCAGTTGCCGCTAGGGCATCTATGCCATTTCGTTCGTTGCAATTCGGGACTGCACGCTGGGGTTTGTTTTGGTTGGATCAGGGAGAGCAGCATATGTGCCTCCTGATGAGAGACTAATAAGTTTCGAAACCGGTAGAGGTGCTTGCAGCACTCTCTGATTGGACTGGAATATTGTTCGGCTGTATTTTCGTTTTGCAACGAAATTGAAAATGGTTATTCATTTTTGAAATTGAAAATGGTTATTCATTTATGGAAATGATCGTTATAAACGTATAAATTAACATTACATTACATAGTTTTCCACCTTTAGACGTATCAGAGGAGTATGACAACTGGTCATTGTGACAGTAGAATTTTATAAAATACTCCTTTCACAGACGTCTAAAGGTGGGAAACTATGTAATGTCATATTAATTTATACGTTTATAACGATCATTTCCACCTCCACTAGTTTCATCTCTTTGTGTTTCGCAATGTATTATGTTTTCCATCTTTTGCGCTATTTTGCCGGTTATTAGTGCGCTCATCACTGTATAAATGCATATTGCATATAATAAAGGCATATTCGGTTACTTTTTAAGAGCATGTTGCATGCATATTTTAACCACATTTTAGTAAGTCATATAATCCAGGCTCTACTACTAGTACATTATTTGACGGTTTTTGCTGTAAATTTTAAAAAACCGTTTAGATTGACATGAAATTTGGCATACGCATAGCTAACATGTCAAAGAAAAAAATTGATATAGTGCCTATTTGTGCTTTTGCCCTGGGGGTGACTTTCACCCCTTCTCGGGGGTGAAAATCATGCGGTTAATATAAGTCTGGAATTCGATAAACTGACTAATTCTAAGCTACTTTTATTCTATACAGTTTTTTCATTAAGTCAATACTTTTCGAGTAATTTGCCAGTGAATATGTTCATGTTTCAATAAAACAATCACGTTTTTAGACAATTTTTCGTAAATAACTCAACAAGTAAGCATTTTGTCAAAAAAACATTCTTAGCAAAAATATATATAGCCTGTAAAAATGTGAAAAAAATGGTGTATGCATAAAGTCTCTAGATCTAGTAGAAGCAGAGTTATAGCTAAAGCAAAATGTGTTCTTAGTCGCCAAATCCCAAATAGAATATTTCAACGTGAAATAACCAAAAAACGAAGCAATTTTTGGAGAAAACTCATTACAACTTTTTTAAAGAGTTTAAAAAGCTTTATTTCTGTTTTTATAAAAACAGATTCTAGCAACAAATGTAAGCAAGTTATGCTCAAAATACAGTTGGTCCCTTTGGTTTAAAAAAAAATCGGGAAAACCAACCCTTAATTAGCAACTTAAACAAAATAAATCGTTACCGCTTCACATGTTGCTATATTTATGTTGTGTTTATATAATCTGTAAGTTTTATTGATTCAACGTGCTTATTTAAAAAAAATATTGGTTTTAAAGTAAAATTTTTTAAAATTTTAATTTTGAAAAAATGCTTTTTTTCAATATAACTTAAAACTTATTAGATGTACCAAAAATCCCAACAATAAAATAAGTCGGCTTTGCTTTTCTGAATATTTTGTATTTTTTTGTTTTTCTGTAAGACAACGATTTGTTAAGATTTGGTGTTTATAAATTTGCATATACTCATGATAAGTGACTCGTTCGAGCCCTTTCAAAAATAAGAACTTTGAACCGATGAAACTTAACAGATCATATAAACAATACATACACCAGTAAAGCAACTTGTGAAATAGTAACGAATGAGTTCATTTGAGATATTGAGATGCTAAATAGTGGGTGATTTTCCGGATTTTTTTACCAAAAAAAAGGGACCAACTTTATTTTGAGCGTAATTTGTAAAACAAAAATAAATCTTTATTAAACACTTTAAAAAATTGTAATGCTTATTTTTTTTATTATTCCACGTTCAAATATTCGATTTGGAATTTGACAAATATGAACCGATTCTTCATTAGCTACAACTCTGCTTCTACTAGGTCTAAATATCTAATACATACACCATTTTTTAAATTTTATTACAGGATATATTTTGCTAAGAATATTTTTTCGGCAAAATTTTTACTTTTTAAGTTATTTGCGAAAAACCGTCTAAAAACGTAGTTATTTTGTTGGGAAATGAACAAAAATGAACATATTATCTCGCAAATAACTCAAAAAGTATTGACTTGGTGAAAAAACTCTATAGAACAAAAGTTGCTTAGAATTAGTCAGTTTATAGAATTCCGAATATATAGTCTTATTTTGGACGTATATTTTTTCACCCCCGAGAAGGGGTGAAACTCACCCCATGGCAAAAGCACACATCAACACAATATCACTTTTTTTCTTTGACTTGTTAGCTATGTGTATGTTAAATTTCATGTCAATCCAAGCGGTTCTCTAAAATTTATAGGTTTTGCAATATTTTACCGTTAAAGAACGTACTATACAGTGCTAGTCAAAAGTCCATACCCCCCTCGTATATTTTGAACGGTTATAACTATAATAGTGAAATTTGGAGGGAGGAAATAAATGGATGTAAGCTTCTTAACTGGTCATGACAGGTGACGTAATTATGACAGATGACTTTACAGCGCCACTGTGACCGAATAATTTTAAATGGGACCTTATGACAAGAGATACCTCGTTTGAAAGGTATTGAAAATATATATTCAGTCATACTAATTTTATTTGAGTTTAAGCTAATTTTGATGAAAACATGAAATAAATATATAAAATTGTAGTTTCGAATTTAATTAATAGATAAAAATTCAAAATTCCGCATATGATTGCTTGTCAAAAAGGTTGACGTTGACGTAAAAACTACTAGAGAATTGAAAAACGTCAAATATTTTGACAAAAAACCATTGGCGGACATTTGAATTTTTATTAATAAATGCGAAACTACAATATTAGATATTATTTAATTTATTCACCAAAATCTAAATCAGCTAAAACCCAAAAAAACAGTATGCCTGAATAGGTATTTTAAATACCTTTCAAACGAGGTATCATTTTGCCATAAGATCCCATTTAAAATTATCGGTCACAGTGCCTCTGTAACGTCATCTGTCACTATTACGTCACCTGTGATGACTAATTAAGAAGCTTACGTTCGTTTATTTCCTCCCTCCAAATTTCACTATTATAGGTATAATCGTTCAAAAGATAGGAGGGGGTACGGACTTTTGACTAGCACTGTATGATTAACAGCATGGCCTGTAGGATATAGGCAAGCGGCACACCCCTAATTTGAGACTTAGAAATCGAAAACGCGACCATGATAGGTGAATGGCAAACATAAGCGTTTTTTAGTAGGTGTGCCGCTTCATGAATTATATGAATTATAACTTCATGAATTATATTTAATTGCTGTGTTCGTCAAAATTATAAACTAAAAAGTTTGTCACTCAATTTTTTTTAAGTAAACATGAAACTAACGAAATCTGACGACAAAATGTTTAAGAATGAACAACTCCTATTTTAATTTGTCTAAACATTTTGGACTGTTATCTAAATACAGTGGAACACCGATAAGTCGGCCTCCGATAACCCGGAAGTCAAGCTAACCCGGACCGATTTTCATCAGACAAATATTTCAATAATAAAAATGTATGTAATATAATATTTGAGAGATAATGTGTATTTGTGTAATTTGAACTATACGATGGTAAAAATGACTCACAGATGGCACACGACGGCAGAGCCATTGTCTCTGATTATCGGAAACAACAGGCACCTGTAGTATTCCTTTATTTATTTCAGACTGTCTTAGCATTGTTTAAAAAAGACTAAAAGACTATTTAAAAAATTCTTTTTTTTACAATGGCCTTAGTTTTCACTGTTCTTAAATAACATAACATCGTTGCGATTGTGACTGTATTGTGTGTAGTACAGTCTTGTATTGTTCGCTTCCGTTTGCTTAGGTTTGTGTTTGCGTGTTTTTAGTAATTTAGATGTGTAGGTACTAGACCGAGTTTATCGGTAAGTATACCGTATTTTATTAATTTTTACCATAATCTCCGGCTAACGGGGATTTTTCAATAACATGGATCGACCGCGGTCCCGATTAATCCGAGTTATCGAGGTTCCACTGTACGTTAAAGATGCCACAGTAAAATTTTCAAAAGGAAATAGTTACAACGACCAAAGATGCAGTGAGGTACTTACCTAAATTTGAAAAATCATCAAAATTTATTTTTCGCATTTTTGCATAAAATTTGATTTTTGAACATGTTCCACCAATGCTAGAAAAAAATAAACTACATATTCAGCGACCTCGAAAACATAAAAAATAACTAAAATTGGTCATTCGCCTTAAGTTGATTGTTGTCGTCGGTATAACGTAATTTTAGGGGTTGCCGCCTCCCTAATAGAGAGCAGAGCCTAATAATTTCTTTGGTGGGGTTAATGTTGATATAACTGCCTTAAAGCTTGCCTGGTCTTTATTATTTTTGCTCTTTTTCGTTTGATCTACTTTTTCTTTCAATATTTTTTATAATTTATGAAGTATTGCTACGGATGGTTACAGTGGCGGATCCAGAAATTTTTGGGAGGGGTTATGGATGTTGAGGATGGTTTAATAATTACCTTTCTCTGATGTAAGGTCACTTAGTCTTACCACCCCTAGAATAAGTGAGTTTTCAATAATTTTTTGGATGGTCCTAATTTTTTTTTGTTTGACAGCTTGCGGTATTTCTTTTGTTTCAGGATCATTGAATTGATATGTATTTTCGTTTAGGGGGTCCATGACCCCGTGAGCCCCTCTGGATCCGCCACTGGATGGTTAGGGTGTAGTAAATAAATCATAATAAAGGAAACAACTTTGTCAATTTATTTATTTACTTCTATACATTATTATTATCTTACTTAAGTAGTACCTAACGTTGATTTGTACCAATAAGCATTAAAATTAACACAAGAACATAATATGTTCTGAATTTAAAAAATATTAACATATTTTCCAAACGATAGATACCAGAAAAAGGTAAAAAGTTCAGTTAATATAAGAATTGGACAAATATTACTTAGCTTAATTGCAGCCCGATATTCATCAGTTCCCACTAGAATAAAATTATATTTTCCAATTCTTTGTAGGTACAGTTGCGGTCATTAAATAGTTTACAGGATTACGTATCTAGGAGCCGATTTTTTTAATTTTTACCCCGTGTAAACGGACCTTTTACGTGAAAGTGGCGTTACCAGTGGTGTACCTAGAATAGGTTGATTAAAATTAAAAAATCAAAATAATACAGGGTGTTTCATTGGGAAAGTAACATACGTTAACTGTAGAAAGAGGACACTTAGGCGGTCTCAAAAATACCATACTTAATGGGTTTTACTCCATTAATAACAAAGATACTGGGCGCTTTATCTATTTTGCCATTTTCTTAATTGTTTCATAACTTTTTAACCACACTTTATATTTATTTTATATTTGGCACGCAAATATCATTTAAGGTGTACAATAAACTAATTTATTTACAATTGTAAAAAATCAAGGTCCGGATTAAAAAATATTGGAAAAATGAATTTTCGGCAAAATGATTTGTCTGGTCAAATTTTAAATTTGAATTCTAAAATCATGTGAATTGCGAGAGCTCTAAGTAGAAAACAATTGAAATACAGCTTACAACTTTTCAATCGCACTGCATATTGATTTTATATTTAACACGCGAATATTCTTTTAGGTGCCCAATCAATTAATTTAGTTACAATTATAAAAAATCCAGGTCCGGATTAAAAAATTTTGTATAAATGTTCCGACCCAAAAAATACCCTGTATATTAAATTTTTTTAAATGGATTTTGCATTTGAAAAGAATATTAAAAACTAATTTTAGTGGTATACTTTGAATTTTCGGCAAAATGATTTTTCTGGTAAAATTTTGAATTTGAATTCTGAAATTATGTGCATTGCGAAGCTCAAAGTAAAATAAATTAAAATACACTTGCGATCATAAAAAGCGGGTCACTCGAGGAATTATTCAAGCTAGATGTCTCGAATTTTCTAAACATGTTGTCCGATTTGGGTGATTTTTTTAGTATGTTATAGCCTTATTCTTTAGCATTGTCGCTATAATAATATTGTTGCTAGACCGGTAAATTGTCATTGTATACCGGGTGTAACAATCATACTGTGTTTATTCCCAAATGAAGAGAACAACAGAGAATGAGAACAACAGAGGAAAAAGAAGAAAAGAGAAGAAAGGTAGTAAATGAAAAAATAAAAAGTTACAAATTAAAAGAGGAAATATATAAGAAGAAATTCCAAGAAAAATTAGATAATACTTTGAAAGGTAGGGCAAAAAATACAAATATAGAAAAAAAATGGGAATATCTAAAAACCAACATAATCAAAGCAGCTGAGGAAACTTGCGGGAAAGCAAAAATAGCAAACACTAACATGAGGAGAACAGAATGGTGGACGGAAGAAATACGAGAGAAAATAAAGAACAAAAAAGACAAATGGAAAAGATACCTAAGCACAAAACACCCGGAAGATTACGAAGCATATAAAGAAAAAAGGAAAGAGGTTAAAATAGCGGTGAAAGCAGGAAAGGAAAGGTCATGGGAGATATTTGGACAAAAAATGACAAAAAATTATAGGGAAAACCAAAAACTCTTCTACGGCGCATTAAAACAACTCAGACAAAAGAAAGAGCACACGATGCCGAATATAAAAGACAAGAATGGAAACGTACTAACAGAAGAAAAACAAATAATGGAAAGATGGAGAGAACATTTCAAAGAGCTAACTCATGTAGACAAGGACAACATAGGGGAGATACAAGAAAGGAATGAAGAACAACAAGTGGAATCCATAACAAGAGAGGAATTAGAGAAAGCAATAGAAAGAGTAAAACTGGGCAAAGCACCAGGCAAGGATCATATCACCCCGGAAATGATAAAATTCATGGGGACAGAGGGAATGGATAGCATGAAAGAACTAATGAATGATATCATAAATAGAGCAGAATTACCAAAGGACTGGAAGAAAGACATTATATTACCAATACACAAAAAGGGAGACAAGAGAAACTGTAATAATTACCGAGGTATCACCATATCAAGTATCCCTGGGAAGGTATTAGCAAGAATACTAGAGACAAGAATAAAAACACAAATAGAAACAACTATGGAAGACACACAGTGTGGATTCAGGAAGGACAGAAGCACGCAAGACCTAATATTCACATTAAGACAAGTAAGTGAGAAGGTAATCAAGAAAAATAGAGAGATACATATGTGCTTCATTGACCTGGAAAAGGCGTTTGACAGAATCCGAAGAAAGGACGTTTGGAAGACACTGACAGAAAGGGGAGTCGACAGACACATAATAGAAGTAATAAAGGATATGTACAAAAATAATACAAATACAGTAAGAACCAATAACGAGGAATCCAGAGAATTTTCTACAAGTCAAGGCGTCAAACAGGGATGCGTGCTGAGTCCACTGCTATTCTCAGTGGTACTGGATGAAGCGATAAAGAAAGCCAAGAGAAGAATGAGAAAACTAACATTAGGATACTGGCAAATGAAACAGACTCAACTATCGGAGCTACTATTTGCAGACGACATGGTATTGATAGCAGAAAACAGAGAAGACTTACAGAACAATCTTGAAATCCTAGAAGAAGAACTATCAAACATAAATATGAAAATTAATACAGAGAAAACAAAAACAATGATAATTTCAAATACGAGGAAGACACACGCAATAGAATTAGACGGGAAACAACTAGAGCAAGTGGAATATTTTAAATACCTAGGAGTAATAATCGAATCAAATGGTAAACAAGACATGGAAATAAACGAGAGAATGGGACGAACAGGAAGCTTATTTAACACTATGAAAACAACATTTTTTGGGAAAAAAGGGATACCGGAAAAAGTAAAAACGGCAGTCGTTAAATCAGTAGTTAGACCAACAATCATGTATAGCAGCGAGACATGGACATTGACGGGGAGACAAAAATCCAGAGTCAATGCTATGGAAATGAGGTTCCTGAGGAAAATAGCAAACAGAAAAAGGACAGACAAAATACGAAACGAAACAATTAGACAAAACCTAAAACTAGAACCAATCAATGAAAAAATAGTAGAAGGACAACTTAGATGGTTCGGGCACGTGTGTAGAATGTCGAACGAGAGGCTAACAAAACGAGTGTTCGAAACGAGAGTGCAGGGGAAAAACAAAAGAGGGAGACCAAGAGTTATGTGGGTAGATGAAATCAGGAAAGAAGTCGAGAAGAAGGGATTGACATTGGAAAGTGCAAGAAACCTAGCGCAAGATCGGAAAGCATGGAGACTACAATGCCAAACTCAACTCCACCAGCCTTACACCTAAAGGTAGAAAAGCTTAGGACTAAGTAAGTAAGTATAAAAAATCCAGGTCCGGATTAAAAAATTTTGTATAAATGTTCCGACCCAAAAAATACCCTGTATATTAAATTTTTTTAAATGGATTTTGCATTTGAAAAGAATATTAAAAACTAATTTTAGTGGTATACTTTGAATTTTCGGCAAAATGATTTTTCTGGTAAAATTTTGAATTTGAATTCTGAAATTATGTGCATTGCGAAGCTCAAAGTAAAATAAATTAAAATACACTTGCGATCATAAAAAGCGGGTCACTCGAGGAATTATTCAAGCTAGATGTCTCGAATTTTCTAAACATGTTGTCCGATTTGGGTGATTTTTTTAGTATGTTATAGCCTTATTCTTTAGCATTGTCGCTATAATAATATTGTTGCTAGACCGGTAAATTGTCATTGTATACCGGGTGTAACAATCATACTGTGTTTATTCCCAAAAGTTCGGAACACCCTCTAGAATGTTTTAGCACAGATTAAATACAGTAGAACCCCGCAAATCCGAACTAATTGGGGGGACAGCCTGTTCGGATTTCGAAAAGTTCGGATTATCCGAAAGTTAGCCTAAGAAGCTAAGGAAGATTATTTTTAAAAGATATGGTCTACCACCGATCCCTTTATGAAACTTTATCCGCACGTTTATGCCTCCAATCCTCCAATATTCTAAAGCTGAAAAATCTTTAGATCACTGAAATATTAAATCACTAACGCCAGTAGTTTTGTTTCGTCACGGCACATGGGAATTCGGCCATGTAAATGATTCATTTAATTTGTAATCTGGATATTGATTACACTATGTTTCTCATGTCTCTTATCTTTTTCAATGTTTTCGTTCATAGTATACCATGGGAAATGCGTATTATGCACATTCCCTTATTGATTGTGTTTAAGTTTTTATAAGTATGTACTATGTGTATTTATTTTTAATAAATTTCACATGTGCAAATTCCTATTAATTTTACATTGTTAAATTTTCTGGTTCTTTGTACATATAATAAACATGTTTTTAAATTTTTATTTTGAATTTTTAGAATTTTTTTCACTTTCCGTTGGTTCGGATTTGCCGAAAGTTCGGATTTGCGGGGTTCGGATTTGCGGGGTTCTACTGTATTGAAATTAAAACTCGATTGTAACATTAGGCATTCTTAACATTGTATTTTTTGATTTATTTGTTTATGTTGGATAATAAAAAAGTTAGGCACCTTAACAACTAACCATGTTCTTCATCAATACAGGGTGTTTCTAAATAAGTGCGACAAACTTTAAGGGGTAATTCTGCATGAAAAAATAATGACCGTTTGCTTTATAAACGTATGACCGCAAATTTTTCGGTTTCGAGATACGGGATGTTGAATTTTTTCTTACAAACTGACGATTTATCTATTGCTCTAAAACCGGTTGAGATATGCAAATGAAATTTGGTAGATGTTAAGAGGTAGTTATGGCGCATTTTTTGACATATAATTAAGAATTTTATATTCACCATTGGCGTGCATACGGGATGTATTTAAAATGTTTATACCTGTATGCACGGAAATGGTGAATATAAAATTATTAATTGTATGTAAAAAAATGCACAATACCTGCCTCTTACAACCTACCCAATTTCATTTGCATATCTCAACCGGTTTTAGAGCAATAGATAAATCGTCAGTTTGTAAGAAAAAATTCAACATCCCGTATCTCGGAAACGAAGCATTCGCGGACATATGTATGTTTATAAAACAAACTGTCATTATTTTTTCATAAAAAATTACCCCTTAAAGTTTGCCGCACTTATTTAGAAACACCCTGTATTGATGAAGAACATGGCTAGTTATTAACATGCTTAACTTTTTTATTATCCAACATAAACAAATAAATCAAAAAAGAAAATGTTAAGAGAGCCTAAGGCTACAATTCAGTTTTAATTTCAATATTTTATCTAGGCTAAAACATTCTAGAGGGTGTTCCGAACTTTTGGGAATAAACACAGTATGATTGTTACACCCGGTATACAATGACAATTTACCGGTCTAGCAACAATATTATTACATTGCTAAAGAATAAGGCTATAACATACTAAAAAAATCACTCAAATCAGACAACAGGTTTAGAAAATTCGAGACATCTAGCTTGAATAACTCATCTAGTGACCCGTTTTTTATGATCGCGAGTGTATGACTTAATTTAAATTAATACCATTATTTAATCTAAATTGGTAAAATATTAACATTTGCACACATAACAATAATTTTTTATGGTGGTAATTTTCGCTGTTTGTTGTGATTTTTAGATACTTTGTTGACTAAATTGATGTATTCTTTATTGATCTTTTATTATTTATTCATTATTTAAAGATGAATATTCGCCATAAACTATTTGTCACACATAATTAAAAAACACTGAAATGTTAACATTTTACCAATTTAGATTAAATAATGGTATTAATTAAAATTAAGTCGCATTTTAATTTTTTCTGCTTAGAGCTCTCGCAATTGACATAATTTCAGAATTCAAATTCAACATTTTGCCAGAAAAATCATTTTGCCGAAAATTCAAAGTATACCACTAAATTTAGTTTTTCATCCTTTTTCAAATGCAAAATCCATTTAAAAAAATTAATATACAGGGTATTTTTTTGGGTCGGAACATTTATACAATATTTTTTAATACGGACCTGGATTTTTTATAATTGTAAGTAAATTAATTGATTGGGCACCTAAAAGAATATTCGCGTGTGAAATATAAAATCAATATACAGTCCGGTTGACAAGTTGTAAGCTGTATTTAAATTTTTTTCTACTTAAAGCTCTTGCAATTCACATAATTTCAGAATTCAAACTGAAAATTTGACCAGAAAAATCATTCTGCCGAAAACTCAAAGTTTGGTTTTTCATCCTCTTTTCAACTGAAAAATCTATTTTAAAAAAATTTATGTACAGGGTGTTGTGGTATGAACATTTTTCCAATATTTTTTAATCCGGACCTTGATTTTTTACAATTGTAAATAAATTAGTTTATTGTACACCTTAAATGATATTTGCGTGCCAAATATAAAATAAATATATAGTGTGGTTAAAAAGTTATGAAACAATTAAGAAAATGGCAAAATAGATAAAACGCCCAGTATCTTTGTTATTAACGGAGTAAGACCCATTAAGTATGTTATTTTTGAGACCGCCTAAGTGTCCTCTTTCTACAGTTAACGTATGTTACTTTCCCAATGAAACACCCTGTATAAATAATATATTTTACAAAATTTAACAAAATGAAAAGTATAGAAAGAAGTCTTTTTGAATAAACTTGATTATGATATTAATAACGAAAATAAGGAAGTCTGGTTTTAAAATGCCCTTTTATTTTAAATCTATTTTATATTAAATATTGATAAACACATCTTTGTTTGATTTTCCATATGCACATATGCTCACCAGGGCCGGCGATAACGGGCCTGCAAGGGATGCACTGCAGGCGGGCGCCCCTGTTCAGGGGGCGCCAAACTGAGCTTTTTGTTCTGCTGGTGCTATACAAAATATCAATTTAAAAAACCGAAGGGCGCCTATGCTAGTTTTGCAGGCAGGCGCCTTATACCCTAGCACCGGCACTGATGCTCACGTTTAAATCTGCAGCAACTTGCCTTAGTGCACGTTCAGAGTGGACGAGCAAAGAGCAAAGAGCAAGGAAGTGCTAATAGCGGGTAGTTACGCTAGACGAGAGTTTAGTTCTTTTCCACTCGGCAGGGTAGGATGTTTGCTCTTTATTCTCACAGTAGTCCATGTAGTGAGACCGCTCCCGTCTGAAAAAATTTCCGATTCGGTCCCTTTGTGGATTCCCATTTAAAAATATTTTAAAATTTCCTTTAAACAATTCTGAAGGGTGCCAGGGGGAATTTTTGGGCAGAAATTGTTTAAACAATTTTTTTAGACAAATACAAAAGATCACGTTTTTTGCTCTGGAACATATATTTTTAAGTTTTGTGGGCCATTCTAAACAACAAAGGTATCTTGTAAATGTTCTCAAAAATTGATAGTTTTCGAGTTATAGGCAATTTAAAATCTGAAAAATGCGAAAATACGCATTTTCGAGGCCTAACAACTCATATTTAAATTAGTATTTTTGAGGTTGCCAGATACTTAAATTGAAGTTTAAACATTGAGCTTCAAGACTCTGAAGAGTGATCGCGTCTAACCTTAATTTATACCGTTGTTTTTTAATTGTTAAATATGCGTGTTTATCCGATTTTTTTGCCGGTGCGGCGCGCTCTATTTCAAAAATCTCCTATTTTCCTCAGAAAATTATTTTTTCTAGATTTTTTGGGATTTTCTAAATAAAATAAGTTTCTTGACATTTTTCTCAAAAGTTAACAGTTTTAAAGTTATAAGCGATTTAAAATTCAAAAATGAGTCTTTTATTAACTTATAACTTTAAAACTATTAACTTTTGAGAAAAAGGTCAAGAAACTTATTTTATTTAGAATGTCCCAAAAAATCCAGAAAAAATAATTTTCGGAGGAAATAGGAGATTTTTGAAATAGAGCGCGCCGCACCGGCAAAAAAAATCGGATAAACACGCATATTTAACAATTAAAAAACAAGGGTATAAATTAAGGTTAGACGCGATTACTCTTCAGAATCGAAGCTGAATGTTTAATCATCAATTTTAGTATCTGGCAACCTCAAAAATACTAATTGAAATATGAATTTTTAAGCCTCGAAAATGCGTATTTTCGCATTTTTCAGATTTTAAATCGCCTATAACTCGAACACTATTAATTTTTGGGAAAAATTACAAGATACCTTTTTTGTTTAGAATAACCCAAAAAACCTAAAAATATATGTTCCGGAGCAAAAAACGTGATCTTTTGTATTTGTTTACAAATAGTTATTTATGAAACAGTTCGTGAAGTATGCGTTTTGCGAACGCACGCGATATTTAGAGCACGAGCGACAGCGGTGCGAGTGCTATACATCGCGTAAGTTCGCAAAAAGTACTTCACGCACAGTTTCATACAATATTTTATCTACTCTACCATAAACAAATAAAAAAACTGTAACTCTTCGTCACTGGAATTCATTTCTATTCTACAATTTTTAGAACTTTGACATTTAAAAAGTCTAACTTCTTTCAAACCACAAAACTGTAAAAACTTTTGTCGTAATTTATTGCTCATTATGTCATCACCATGACAACGCCAAAGTTAAGGATATTTGATTATATGAAAGTGTGTTAAAAACAGTGCGAAAAAGTAAGTCCCATTTAAAATACATTGTTACTTCACGCTCACTTTAAAAACTTCACGCACTGCTATCTAGAATGACAGTTTTCACAAACTAAAAACTTACACATAATATAACATAGAGTAGATAAAATTGTTTAAACAATTTCTGCCCAAAAATTCCGCCCGGTGCTCTTTAGATTTGTTTAAAGGGGACATTTTTGAATAGGAATTGACAAAGAAACCGAATCAAAAATTTTTTCAGACGGGAGCGGTCTCACCACATGGACCAAAGAGTGCGAGCGGAGAAATCAAACTTGTTTGGTTTCGCCGCTTTGCTCTTTGCTAGCACTCTGTGTATTCTCCTTTTCATGAACATTTTTCAGTGCGTCACAAATTATAGAAAAAAAGGTAAGTCCGTGATAATACACATTTATGACATTTATTCTAACGTGACATTTTTGTTAAATCTGACAGTTGTCAAATTTTATTTTCAATTTGGAATAAAACCAAATCAATTGTGTCTATTGCATTTATAAAATGGTATTTTCTTTCATTTGTATAGTCTTATAAATTGTACAGGTTATATTGATAATATTATTATTTTATTTAATAAATAATTCTTTTTTGATTATGGCGCCATCTATCGACAACTAGAATAATCACCAAACTAGAATAATTACCAAAGTATTCAAAGACGTGCCTTTTTTTCTGTCACATACAATTTAATGCGTTAGAGAGAAATCGAAAAACTGTGACGCACTGAAAGATGATCATGAGAAAAAGAATACCTCCATTTCCCAGTATGAGTTTGATTTCTCCGCTTTGCTCTTTGCTCTTTGCTCGTCCACTCTGAACGCGGCCTTAGTGACCAACCTTCTTCGAGTTTGGCAACTGCTCATGCTTTTTGCGCATCACTCAAATGCATTCGAATCATTTTTAAGGAGTCTGATATCGTTTTATTTTATTTTTCAACATTTCTGAAATTTTTGACAAGCACTGACTTTTTAAATTTTTTGACTTTGACATTTATCAAATCCGTACGACACTGCTATTTTTGCAATTTTAACTATTTATAATGGGAAATAAGACACAATATTATTAAAAAATGATTTTTATTAACGTTTCGACGCCCAAATCGGGTGCCGTTGTCAAAATACAAAATACTACTAATATAAACAAAAATGGTGTTGCTTAGTAAAAAAATTCTTCTAATAATTTATTTAATTTGACTCATTTATATCGGCAATTCAGATATATATGATACATTTAAAAGTAGAAGACTTTAAAATGATATTGCCAATATTTATGAGTTGCGTTCCTGGGACGACTTTACTGAAAGATAGTTCATTCGATTACATGAAATCCACCCTAACTCAAGAATATCCGTCACAAAAAAATCATAGCATGTGATCTGTCTTTAAAAAGACAACCACATGCAACGGTGACATTAAAATTCTCGGGTTAGAGATCTCATAGTAAATCACGAGGGAAAACCAGGAAAAAACTCGTGATGCTATTTTTGCAGTATTACAATGTAAAAATTAAAGTGTAAACTATTCAGTGACCGTAACTGTACATAAGAAATGATTAATTATTATTTATCGGTAGATATACAGGGTGTTTGATAAAGAATGGGCCATAGCTTAACCTTAGGTTAAAATCCTGAGGTTAAAATAGGTCGATTTAAGCTAACTTACCTTAGTACGAAAGTTGATAATAACCGAAATACAGGGTGCTAAAGTTAAACTTTTATTTTGGTTATTTTTGAATATTTCCTGGACAGGCATAAGACAACACGAAATTTGGTATGTAGAAGTTTTTTGGGACAGAAAACCTAAATTTCTCACCAAAAATTAAATTTTATCCAGAGGGCACCACATACGTCTATCAGCGCTCATTTAATACTTTAAATTATTTTATCCGTCATTCTACATAATTTTCAGATCAAAACTTTTATTTTCTTATTATTTTTACTTAAAAAGGTATAGATAATACATTCATCTCGCTAAACTCAATCGTTTTCGAGATAACGCAATCTATGATGCAAAATTCAATTTTTTGCATTTCATTGTACTAGTTACTGTAGGGGAGCAAAGTATGCTAAATGTGCAGTCACTCGAGCGTTATGGGGACCTATTGGGTTGTGAAGAGTAGGTCCAAAGCCAAAAAAAGTTAAGTAAAATTTTCCATTTTAGTGGGGCGCTTGCCATTTTTTAATTTAAATTTTCCATTTCCAATAATCGTTTTTTTTTCCGATTATGACGTCATCTGTCCCATATTCGAAAAAATGTTTCGAATAAAAGTTACTTATTTTTACGTAAGGAATCCAAATCTGCAATAAAAAATTGGGGCTTTCTATTTAAGATTTTTAAAGTAACCCCCCACCCCACCTCCTTGGGGAGTCGTGTTTGGTGCCATTCGATAGATTTTTTAAAAAGTATCGAATAAGTGTATTTTACAGTTTTCGATCTGATGTTCATATCGCGAAATATAGCGGGATTCGTATTTAAAATATTTAAATTTACCCCCCCACCCCCTCTCCGTGGTAAGTCGTGTTTGGTATCATTCGATAGATTTTTAAAATATATTGAGCAAATATTTTTTAGTTTTTCGATTTGTCATTTATTTCGCGACATATTCGCTTATTTCTTGTGAAACTTTGGGACTCACCCATTTCCTTACCCCCAGCTCAAATCGTCAGATTTTTGAAATATACACTCTTTTGCATGTACTTAACTTACCTTTTCTTAATCTGACAATTTCGAGTATTTTTAAGGATAGATTTTTTTTTCGGGCCCCCCTTAACGAACTCCCCTGTGTTAAGAGCCAATATATGGTAGAGGTTCATCTGCAGGGTACCAGGTTTCTCCCATATGCTAATCTGACGCGCTCGTGTAACTGCAAAAATCCCCGCTTGGGCTCCCCTACCATAAAAACCATTTGACATAATATTATCCTTGTCATACTTTGCAGCAAGTGTGCAAAGTACGACAATGGAAAGTAAAGGGTTGACTCTTCCCAAATTCTACGCCACTGGCGGAATTGCTATTTTAATGCAATTTTTGGATTCTTATTTTTTCTATGTAAATATGTAATATAATACGCTTCATTCGTAATGATAATGTCATTAGTTTTCGAGATATTTGAAGATACAAACGAAGTGGCATAATACATTAATCAAAATAACTGCTGCTTCATTTTTAACTTTAAATATCTCGAAAGCTAATGACTTTCTCGTTACGAATGAAGAATATATATTATTTGCATAGGAAGTATTGGAGAATCTAAAAATTATGCTAAAATAGCAGTTTCGTCAGTGGCGTAAAATTTGGGAAGGGTCAACCATTCACTTTCCCTGTCGTACGCCTCTAGTAGTAGCCAGAAACGATTATTTAACATAATTTAGTAGGATGTACAGTATCTACACTTTTTGCTAAGTATGATAAGGATATATTATGTCTAATAGTTGTAAGTACCAGGGGACAAAGGGTTCTTAAAATTTGAAATAAAAAATAAATTATATAAAAAAATAATACTTTAAAACTATTTGACGTATTCGTGTCATACTTGGCACGAAGTGTAGGCACTGTACAACCTACTAAATTATGTTAAATTATCGTTTCTGGCAACTACTAGAGGCTTTTACTTTGTTTTTATTTACAGGGGAAAGTGAATGGTTGTCCCTTCCCAAGTTCTACGCCACTGACAGAAATGATATTTAAGCATACATTTTAGATTCTCAAATACTTTCTATGTAAATAATATACTCTTCATTCGTAACGATAAAGTCATTAGTTTTCGAGATATTTAAAGTTGTTGTTCTGAAGTTGTAAGTTTTTGTTTTCTAATAAGAATTTAGAAAGAATTCTTTCTAAATTCATATTATTTGACACACCTCGTATAAAATTAACAAACTTGGATAACTGATGGTTGCATCTTGAGGTTTAGACCATGCACAGATTTTTATGAAGAATAACTTTTTTTCCTAAAATTATTAATAAAAGAGTTATTACATGTCTAATAAACAAAAATGATGTTCGGAATCGGTAATTTAGGAAAATTTCAGAATTTTTTTTTTAAGTAGAAGGCTGTTATTGCATATTTGAATATGGTTTTTAATTACAAATAACTTTTCATAATAAAATTTTTTGATATTTTGAAATATAAAGGTAGTTTGCTCTTGAGCGGAATTCATATTTTTTGACATACCTCGTATACTGTTGACAAAATTTGATATCTGATGATTGCATCTTAGGTTTTAGACTATACAGAGCACTTTATAAAGAATGACTTTTTTTCGTAAAATTGATATTAAAAAAGTTTCCCATATGGTCCCAAGTTACGCAGACACCCTGTATATTATTTACATAGAAAAAAGAAGAATCCAAAAATTGCAATTCCGCCAGTGGCTTAGAATTTGGGAAGGGTCAACCCTTCACTTTCCCCCGTCGTACGCCTCTGGTAGTAGCCTGAAAGTATGTTTAGCTTAGCATAATTTAGTAGAGTGTACAGTACCCACACTTGCTGCAAAGTATGACAAGAATATGTCAAATGGTTTTTAGTAACTACAATGAAATGCAAAAAATTTAGTTTTGCATCGTAGATTTAAAATTCGATTATCTGGAAAACGTTTGAATTTAGCGAGATGAATGTAGAATAATACCTTTTTTTAAGTAAAAATAAAAGGGGAAATAATAGTCTAGGCGCCAGAGGGGTCACCGTGTCATATTCAATTCTGATGGACAAACTCAACGGTTTCTTATAGATTTTTGGCTGCTGATTACGAATTTCGAGGGGGGATTTCGATCCGAGTGGTCAAAAAATTGTTATAAACAATGTAATTGTTTATAAATTGTTTATAAGGCTCTGGCTCATAAACTAAAAAAAATAAAAAAAAATGTTTCAGATAAAATTTATTCCTTAATAAAAATCGAAGAAAAAACCGTTTACTAAACTTAAATCTAACAATTAGAACTCAAGATATTGTAAAATTAGTGCACAATGCAAATTACAAATTGCAAAATACGTATTTTTCGAAGCTTTATCGATCGTAACTCGGCTTCTACGCATGCAAATAAGTCTTAGAAGGCGTCGTTTTAAAGCTTTATTAACAGGCTTCCAAACAAAGTTTATTAAATTACTTGACCTTCATTTGTTTTAAAGTTATACCCGTTTGAAGTTACAATTTTCTTAAAAATATTGTACATTCATTTGTTTATAAGGGTTTCAAGCAAATTTGAGCTATAAACATTTATACTTTAATGAACAATAATGATAGAAAAACTGAAAAGGAACAATTTGAGGTTACAAAAATGTTCATAAGTTTATTTTTGGCCAAGATGTCGATATTTTAATGGCGCCCGCTATGAGGCGCAAGATCGGCTCACCGCGTAAAGGTTCACGCGCTAACTTCTCGATGCAAATTATAATTTCTATTTATACATACGTTATCTTCATTTTTCATTTTTGAAGATCCTAATAAAATTTTATCATATAATTCTTATAATTAAATCATCATATTGTACCTCGTATCACCTTTCATTCTATTTACATTGTCTTCTATTTTTTGCACTAAATGAAAAAAAACATTAAAAACTAATATTTCAGAAGTATAACTAAAAAGTAAGTTGATATTATTTATTAATACTATTTTCACAAACATTTTTTTCATGCATCTGCAAATCTGCATAGAGATATACAGGGAATATCAGCTTTTTTACATCTGCATAAGTTCTTAGCGAAATTTTAACAGTTACGTGGTGGTACAAGTCTGTTCTTGTAGGCAGTAAAACTAAAACTTTTTGAGGCTTCATAGTCTAATTATCTATATGATGTCCATATAAAGTGGATCTAGTTCTTTTGCAGCATCATCAAGGCCCGTCAATTGTGTGTATGCCGCCACATCATAAATGCTCGTTTTATATGCAATGATGATGCTGCAAAAGAACTCGATCCATTTTTATATGGATATGACATATTGGCTCATTCTCATGCGTAGAAGCCGAGTTACGATCGATAAAGCGTCGAAGAATACATACTTACTTGACATTGAGCCAATCTTGCGCCTCATAGCGCGCCATTAAAATATCGACATCTTAGCCAAAAATAAACTTACGAACATTTTCGTAAGCTCAAATTGTTCCTTTTGAGTTGTTTTATCATTATTGTTGATTAAAGTATAAATGTTTATAGCTCAAGTTTGCTTGAAACCTTTATAAACAAATTAATGTACAATTTTTTTAAGAAAATTATAACTTCAAACGGGTATAACTTTAAAACAAATGAAGATCAAATAATTTAACAAACTTTGTTTGGAAGCTTCTTAATGAAGCTTTAAAAGGATACCTTATAAGGCTCATTTGCCTGCGTAGAAGCCGAGTGACGATCGGTAAAGCTTTGAAAAATACTTATTTTGCAATTTGCAATTTGCATTGTGCACTAATTTTACAATATCTTGAGTTCTAATTGTCGGATTTAAGTTTAGTAAACGGTTGTTTTCTCGTTTTTTATTAGGGAACAAATTTTATTTGAAACATTTTTTTATCTCTTTTAGTTTAAGAGCCAGAGCCTTATAAACAATTTATAAACAATTAAATTGTTTATAACAATTTTTTTGACCACTCGGATCGAAATCCCCCCTCGAAATTCGTAATCAGCAGCCCAAAATCCATAATAAACCGTTGAGTTTGTCCATCAGAATTGAAAATGACACGGTGACCTCTATTTGGCGCCTAGACTATTATGCAGAATGGCAGAATGGCGGATACAAAAATTTAACGTATTAAATGAGCGCTGATAGACGTATGTGGCGCCATCTGGTTAAAATTTCTCACCTCTTCACCTCACCACTTTCTAGAAATAAAAGTTTAATTTTTACACCCTGTATTTCGGTAATTACCAACATTCGTACTAAGGTAAGTTAGCTTAAATCGATCTATTTTAACCTCAGGAATCTAAGGTTAAGCTATGGCCCATTCTTTACCAAACTCCAAACTCCATGTATAGTAGACACACCTAATTAAAACGTTTTTTATATATTTGGCTTGGTTGGTGTCACGGTCTCCGCAAATTTTGTAATCCATTTTAAAAATAGTTCTAGGCTACCTAGGCACCTGAAATTTTCAGAATAGCTCAGAACTAGCTAACAATGTAATATTTAACTGCTATTATACAGGGTGATTAATTAGTGGGGTAAGGCTCCGTAGATCCGTTATAGTAATGTATAGCGATAAAACTTTTTAGTAGTAGTTTAGCGATAGTTTATTTTATGAACTCTTTATGCCACTAGTTACAACCGAACATCTTTGCCAAAAGACTATAAAACTTCAATTCAATACTGGCATATTTATATCAAAGTTCTCGAAATTCATACAATGGCAAAAAATGTAATATCTAAACCTTCATTGTCAAGTAATTGGTTTCTTCTATCGATCTCTTATCCATAAATTGTAATTTTTAATGGTATTTTATGACGTCATGAAACTGCATGGTTAATTATCTCAGAACTTAATTTTTGCGGTTGTGTCACTAAAGAACTCAGTGAGCGATATTTCAAATTAACAATCATTTTTAGAATCCCTCGTTCAATTTGTGACAAAAACCTATTTTTCCATTTTTTCATACGACGCGACATTTTATGGAAAAAATAAAACATCTTAATCCTTACAAAGCATTAGAACTTCTATGTAAGTTTCTATACATCTACAACATGACATTATACTCGTACATCCATATAAAACTTGATTCGAATACTTTGGAAGCGTTAAGATATTTTCTTTTTTGCATGAAAACGGCGCGTTGTATGAAAAAACGGGAAGATAGATTTTTTGTCATATATTGGACGAGGAATTCAAAAATGATTGTAAGTTTGATATGTCCGTGGCGTACTGTTTTTTTCTTTAAAAAATTCAGACCATTACCCGTATGCGCGCCAATGATAATATAAAATTCTTAATGTATGTCTATAATGCACATTAACTAATTACCTCTTAAAACCCTCCAAATTTTATTACAATGTTGCCAGCAGTTTCGGCAAAATCGTAAAAAATGTGTAAAATTTTGTTTTCTTCACCATCCTGTATCTTGGAAATGGATGTCATTACAAAAATTTTTTATTAAGCAAACTCCAATTATTTTTCAGTTTTTTATCTATCCTAGTTACCTTTTAAAACACCCTGTATAAAATTGTATCAAAAAGCGAAAAAATGCGATTTTTGAAAAAATTCAGAAAAAATATTATGCAAAAAATACACGTTACATATATTTTTCTCGTGGGAATGAATGTCTTAGTTATTTTTTTACACTCATTTAGAAATTTAAAATCGTTTTAAAATCTTAATTTCCCGCCAAAAATTAAAAAAAAATCGAACGGAACTTTTTAAAACCTACAACATTTTTATTTACAGTTTTTCGCTAGCTCTCGATGCGGCTGATATAAAAAATAAAAACTTAAAAAGCCTAGTTAGTGTAATTAGCCTCTAGGTGGGTAACGTGACCACCTAGGGGGCTAAAAATTTCAGAAAGTGCTAAATATGTGCTAAATAGTGACCTATATGGAATTCGAATCGAGCTGGGGGCAATTTTCATCATCTAGGCCCATTTGCAGTTTTTTTTGCGGACCGTGGATTTACCGATCCTAATGGAATTTAGCACACCTTTCAGACGTTTTTCTAGGTAGAATATAAAGGCTGCAAGTTATGTTTAAGGGGTTGAAAAATTTTAAAAGAGAAATTCCATTTATTGCACTTTTTTCTGGATTATTGCTATTTTTAAACAATATAAACGTTAAATTTTCAAATAAAAATGTATACCATTTTTATTCAGTTGCAATGCGAAGGCAAAAGAATCTTACTTTTCAATTAGAATACGGAGTGCAGTCCAGTCCCTTGAATCGCGATTTTCGGCTCTTATTGGAGCCTTCATCGGAAAGAACGTAGGCACTGTTCTCCATATTTTAACTGATTCGCATCGAGAGGTTTTCCCACCCATTGCAACTGAAGTGATGATAGTAGGTGGCTAGCGCCATCTGGCATTGAAAGACGAAGTAGTTTTCAATCCTAATAGTAAATTATTAATATTGAAAATATTAAAAATATTACTAAAATATTTTTAAATTGAAAACTTATTGGTACACTTTCCTGGTGACACCTCCAAGACTTCTACAATTTGCAAGTCAAATGGATGCTGCAGTGAAGACGAGAGGGAAGGAATTCTACACTATGCAATTCACATCCCCCGTCTGCAGCTGGTAAAGTTCCAACGGAAAAATGCACCTAGTTACTCTACGGAGTAATACGACTATAAAATAAAAATGTATACCATTTTTATTCAGTTGCAATGCGAAGGCAAAACAATCTTACTTTTCAATTAGAATACGGAGTGCAGTCCAGTCCCTTGAATCGCGATTTTCGGCTCTTATTGGAGCCTTTATCGGAAAGAACGTAGGCACTGTTCTCCATATTTTAACTGATTCGCATCGAGAGGTTTTCCCACCCATTGCAACTGAAGTGATGATAGTAGGTGGCTAGCGCCATCTGGCATTGAAAGACGAAGTAGTTTTCAATCCTAATAGTAAATTATTAATATTGAAAATATTAAAAATATTACTAAAAGATTTTTAAATTGAAAACTTATTGGTACACTTTCCTGGTGACACCTCCAAGACTTCTACAATTTGCAAGTCAAATGGATGCTGCAGTGATGCTGCAGATGAAGGCTCCAATAAGAGCCGAAAATCGCGATTCAAGGGACTGGACTGCACTCCGTATTCTGATTGAAAAGTAAGATTGTTTTGCCTTCGCATTGCAACTGAATAAAAATGGTATACATTTTTATTTTATAGTCGTATTACTCCGTAGAGTAACTAGGTGCATTTTTCCGTTGGAACTTTACCAGCTGTAGACGGTGGATGTGAATTGCATAGTGTAGAATTCCTTCCCACTCGTCTTCACTGCAGCATCCATTTGACTTGCAAATTGTAGAAGTCTTGGAGGTGTCACCAGGAAAGTGTACCAATAAGTTTTCAATTTAAAAATCTTTTAGTAATATTTTTAATATTTTCAATATTAATAATTTACTATTAGGATTGAAAACTACTTCGTCGTTAAATTTTCAATTTTTAGCTAGTCAAATATTATATAAAATTGAAAAATAAAACTATTACCTACTATAATTCTTTTTGTTAAGTATCTCTCGAGTTATAAACGAAAATATGGGAGCAAAAAGCAAAAATTTTCAATTTTTTTCGGATTTTGTTAAAAAAAAATTAAGGGCAAGGTTTGCGACTGGCGTAGGTATATCGTGATTATTGATACAAAGTACATCCTGAACTGATTCCAGTTCAGCAAAAAAATGAACTCCCTTTATAGACAACCTTTTATCGATTGCTTATAGAATTAAATAGGTAGGTATATTAAAAATTATTATTACATTTTCATCTTTACATATCAGTTTCTGGTATCCACATTACGAAAGTGCATTCAAAGCAAATATGAAATAACGACACTATACAATAATTTTCAATTAAAAGGAGCACCCCTTGGATCAAAGTTTGCGGGAGAATACGGCCAATAGGTAGGAGGTGGGAAAAGCGCTGTTTGGGAATGTTGCGTAGTTCCTGGTAGGATATTTGGTAACCTATGATTAACAGCATGCCCTGTAGGATAGAGAGCAGCTCCTAATTCACTTTGGTGTGGTTGGTACTTTTGGTAGGTTGGTAGGACGTCTCCTTGTCCCTGCGCTTGAGCTTGGCACGCCGCCATCAGCCCCTGGAAGTCGAATTTATAGGCATATCGTTTGCCGTGAACTTTGGACATAATGTTCTTATCGTAGTAATACCTGAAATTATAAGAGGAAAATAAATAATATGGATTTTAATTAAAAGAAAGAAAATAAATTGAAATAACTGCTTGTTCAATTGAAACACATATTTGTTCAGGTTAGCATTGGAAACAATTGTAAAACTTTCAAACGTTCTGAAATGTTGGTTATATTTGTAAACTTCACACTGATCAGTTCTTATCATTTGTACTTCACTGCGATTTTAACCCTTTCAGACATGAATTAATTTGGCCAGATAAATTATTTTGTAATACCTATATTTGTAGAGGGTCAAATTAAAAGCCAAAAGTGACATGTTTGTATATATTTTTTATGTATGTCTGTCTGACAGTTGAACAGTTGCTTAAATTAGCAAATATGTTAATTTATATAATTTTTAATACATATTTTAGTCGATGGGATTACCTAAACTTAATGTACAATATAATGTACACCAGGTCTGAAAGGGTTAAGGGCTTGTTTATATGTACATATGCAACCGCGAGTTTTACGCGGTTTACCAGCGTTTAAACAGGTTAATCGCGACGTTTACGTTGGCAAACCGCCCTATCTAAACAAGACCTAAGTATTGTCACTTAACAATGGCATTTATTGTTAACAATCCATCCAAATATAGGTAATCAGCGTAGATACCTACGCATGATTACCTACGGTCATAGAAAGTTCAACCTTCTGCGGGCAAAGTCATGTTAATATATTTTATCGCCAAGCGTCACCAAAGTAATTCATTATTGTACTCATTTGCCCTCATTTGCGGCAGTAAAGTAACACTTTATTGCAGGTACTAAAAAAAGAATTTTACTTTACCTGTCGCGATTAATCAAATTAACTGAGATTGAATGTAAGCGGTCGATGGCAGTAATCGATTATTTATTTGAGTGAACTAAGAATTTATTTACTTTAATTATTACAAATATTGTACAAAATTTACGTTATTATTACCTAATTAAATTTATGTCAGAAAGTGAAATTCTGTAGTATTTTGCAATTATATTCATAAAACATACCTTAACAGATTTAGTAATTAGGTAGTACCTACTTATTTAATATTGATTACTATACTTGAACAACTATCGATTAAACATCGAAATCGGCCATCATTCAATAAATCATTCTTTCATCGTCATTACTGTCATACGAAATTTTTATTTCGTCTAAAATTAATAAAATTCTTAAATCTTTTAAGTTTTGTATTAATGCAAATATATTGTGAAATGGTGTTTTTGTTAATTCGATTATACAGGGTGAGTCACCACTAACGGGACGGAAGATTACAGCGAAATGGTATACCTAAGATTTGAAAAAAATTTAAATTGAATAGTTTGTAAGTTGATAAAAGCTACATTTTAAAATTATTTTGAAATATACAGGATGTCCCAATAAATGGCGGCGTATCAAAGCTATATTTTTTCTTATAGAACACGCTGTATTTTATTGCATTTTTTAATTGTCCGCAAAAAATAAGGTATAGTTTCGTAAGGCTTCCCTATACCTATGTACAGAGTGTTCTGAGTTATGTTGACTTTTCTTAAAATGTAAAGTTTTAAATGAAGGCTTATTCTCAAGTTATTTAAGAAATTATAAAAATATTACTTTTACATCTAAATAGCTGGATATTGGTTGAATGTATTTCATGATTAATTATTACACATTTATCTACAGGGTGTTCAAAATTTACAGTTTCATTATTGGAGTATTCAGTGTGTCATATGATGCTTATTTTAAATAAAACACCATGTACTTATATTAATTTACAAACAAATTTACCTCTTTCAAATGGTATATGGATGTTCTATACCTAAGTGTCATAGTTTTTGTGTCATTTACAATTATTTAAATTCTTAATCTGTAAATCGATTTTAAAACAAAAGATGTAGTTAATTAATGTCATTGTATGACATTGTCAGTTTATGACAGTACGGTCTGGTAATTATCAAAACTATAAACATCCGTGTATGATATTTAATTTTTTTACTTAAAAATGGCTTTGGCAGAGCCAATTATATTCAAATTTAATTGTTCCTAAAAATGAATAATCACGCTATCTATGAAAGAGTAGACATGTTACTTTGCATAGGGGAATATTTTTAAAACTGTCTCTTAGCTTCTAAAGTTTACGCTTAAAAGTATCCTGATAGAAGACACCCAAAAAAGGACGTTTTTGAGGGATTTCTCGATAGATTCCGTGCTACTGGTAATGTTGCATAGGTACGAGAAGTTAAATAAAAATAAACCAATTATTTTTGATGACGTCAACGAACTTGATGTCCTGCTTTCTGTTACAGAAAACCCAAATACTAGTACGAGAAAAATTTCGGATCAATTGGAAATCAGTCAAACGAGTGTATGTAGAATACATAAGAAAAATCACTATCATCCGTATAATACTCAACTACACCAGCATTAGATAGAACAGGAACGTTTAACTTTTCGTTTGTAGACTTTAGAACTTGGAGAACATCATGATTTTTTTTAAGAATGTATTGTGTGCAGACGAATCTACCTACTTTTCATAATATTCGTCTAGTTAATAGACATAGCTTTCATTTTATTATGATACAGTAAACAAACATTTTACTGTTGATCGCCAACACCGATGAAGTGTTAATGTTTGGGGCAGTATTCTAACTTTTTTAAATTTCTTAAAACAAGTTTTTTGGATCCTTCTTAATACCTTCCACTTAACGTGCGAACAAACATGTGGCTCCAATTGAACGGAGTTCCTGCTTATTTTTGACGTGATGTTAAGAACAACCTCAACATAAAATCTAGAAATAAAGGGATAGACAGATTCGGTCCATATATTTGGCCACCTAGGTCACCAGGATTGACCAAGATGAATTTTTTTAAATGGGGTTAAGTATATTAAAAATATTGTAAATGCTACACTTCCTACCCTACTATTTCAGGTGATATTTTTATGAAATTAAGAATTTCGAACGCTTTTGCGTCTATAACACCGCTATGTTAAATAATGTAAACAAATCATTTAAAATCGCTTGTTGTAAAAACATTTTGAACATGTATTACATAACTGATAATTTTTTACTTAGTAAGTTGTGTTTCATTTTGTATTGTTTATGTATTTGTTTTATTAAGATTCTTTATGTTTCGTTATGTATTTAGTTATTTTCAATAATGAAAAAATGTATTTTACAAATCAGCAAATAAAAATATACCTACATATTTATTTACAACTACACTCTATAACAACTATGCCAAGATGATGGGTTTAAAAATCGAGAGTGACAATAAATATTTTTAAAATCGATGTACCGTTTAAGAAAATTATAAATTACACAAAAACTATGGCTCCTAGTTATGGAACATCTATATACGATTCGAAAGAGGAACTTGTGTTTAGTATAATCATTGATTAATATACATGGTGTTCTAATAAAATAACCATCATATTATGCTACATTGAATAATCCAGTAATGAAACTGTAAATTTTGAACACCCTGTAAATAAATGTGCAATAATCAATCATGGGTGCATTAATTATAAGATAATTACCAGACCGTATTGTCATGGAATGATAATGTCATACAATGACATTAATTAACTTCATCTTATCTTTTGTTTTAAAATCGATTTACAGATTAAGAATTTAAATAATTGTAAATTACGCAAAAACTATGAGACCTAGGTATAGGACATCCATATACCATTCGAAATTTATTAATATACATGGTGTTCCATTTAAAATAAGCATCATATGACACATTGAATACTTCAATAATGAAACTGTAAATTTTGAACACCCTGTAGATAAATGTGTAATAATTAATCATGGAATCATGGAATCATGGAAGGTAGCATCCTCGCAGAACTTACTGGGGCTATGGTAGGGTTTAATGTCTCTTGATACAAGACCCTGGGTATAGTAGGTCACATAATGACACAATAGGTCACAATATCGGTTGTTGACGCAGAACTTGTAAGTATATAAAAGAACTGGTGGAGCCTCAAGAACTTTGTGTTTATTTGGAATATGTACAATAACCCATTTGGATACAGTGTGATCGGTGTAGAATCGTAGAGCAGACGACTTTCAGAGAAGAAAAAAATATAGATTTCGGACTAAGTAGGTACCTACACATGACAAAATGTTCAAAACATTCCGGAATACCTATATTGGAACAGAAAATATCGAAGAGTCAGAGCCGGATTTAAGCCTGTGGGGGCCCCTGGGCAGAATTGGTGTGGGGGCCCTACCTCCTACCATTAAAAAAATATTGATCTACTTTTATAAATATAATTTTAAATAATAAAAAGTACAAGAGCTGTAACTTGTTACAGTAAAATATTAAAAATAATAGTAAGATGTATGGTTAAAGTCCGGGAACTTTTCGAGATATTTTAATTAAAAATTTCTTGATTATGTGGGACATAAGTTGCATTTAGACATCGTGGCCAATGCTCATTGTAGAGAGATGAGTCTAACACTATTGGCCCATCATAAACCGAAGTCGATTTTTAATTAACTTAAATTTTAAGAATGATCTCTAACCACTGCAGTTAGTTAGCATCAGACCTAAATATTAACAAAGTGTCACCTCAACATTTGGAAAAGCATCATTCATATTCTTTTTTTTTTTTAGCAGTTGGTACATTTGAAATTCTTTGCTTATATTTGATGAGCTGATTTCCTCTTTAAATGAATTAAAGAATCTTATACAAACTGTACCAGATGGACACATAAGTTTTCATCTAAATCATTGCTATAAATGTTGGTAAGCTTTAGTGAGTGAGCTTCAATTTCATTCAGAGTTAAATTTTCCAATTTTCCAAAATGATGTAAAAATCCAAAATTGGAATAGATGGAATCCTATGCAGAAAGCCTCTGCCTTAGACGTAATCTATAATACCGATAAAATTTTGAGTTCTAAACTTCCCCGATGTTCTCATATCTTTCGAAATTGTCACGCCTTGACTGTAAAATTTGTATAAGTGATCTAAGTGCTGCCACTCCTGATAAGGTCAATATTTGGATCTTGAAGAATACGACTTGTGCTGTTTGTCCTCCCTGATATCCTCTCTGTTTCTAGTAAACACATTCGATTATAGGTACAACAAACCATTTGCAATGAGTTTTAGATTGTTGCTCATAGTCTTCCGAAATTTTGGATATTGCTCCTTTAATCTGAATATAACCTTTAGGCTACGGCTCCACGGGCTGGAAATTGACGCTAGCAGTAGCCGCAAAACGAACTTAAGGTTCCACGGAACGGAATAGGAATAGCCGAACTGAACCGACTACGCACAAGTCCTGTAGTCGGTACAGTTCGGCTATTCCTATTCCGTTCTGCGGAACCTTAAGTTCGTTTTGCGGCTACTGCTAGCGTCAATTTCCAGCCCGTGGAGCCGTAGCCTTAACTAGTTCTTTTGCGGCATTACCTCGATGACCATCTAGTAGTATTTGCTCTTTTAGGAACAATAATATTTTTGGCACGGTCTGTATTGCTGTCGCTTTAAGACGCATTTTTAAAACATTATGTTAAGTTGTATATATATATATATATATATATATATATATATATATATATATATATATATATATATATATATATATATATATATATATATATATTGTTATATTTCTATTTGATATGAAAATTAAATTTTGATAATTATAAACAGAATTCAATTTAATATAAAATATTTTCAATTTTCTCAACCACGGGCATATAAATTTAGAACAACCTGTATACAACAAATTGTTATATTTAATTTTAAGAAGTGATTAAATAAGACTCAAGTGAAATCGATAATAGGCCATTATCGTTGTTCGCGGAAGGATCGGTCATTAGCCGATGCTAAATAAGACTAAGTGGAAATAGAGAATAGGTCATTAAAATTTGTATATAGTAGAAAGTAATTTTAGAATGGGAATTAACTATTTTCTTTGAAATCCATTAAGCATATTTAGAAAGTTTAAAAATTGGTTTTGAGGAATACTGCGAATGAGAGTTGGTGGTGGAAGTTTGATTTGTGAATCTGGAAGGGATATTTAGAAAGTAGGGGAATGAATGACAAATAGAGATCAGAATGTTTTGAGCTGTCGAGAAGTGAAGTCGAGTAGTAGACGGTAGTGTACGGAGAGTGAGAAAGCCGGTAGTTCCGTGAGTGTGGAGTATCTATCCTGGAACGAGAAGTAGGCCAGGTTGAGAGTAAAAGAACCGCCTTGAGCCAAGAGTGTCCCGGTAGCTGATAGCAGTTTCGAAAAAGGTAGAACACAGCATCACGACAAAAGCAGGAACGAGAGCTATTCGAGCTAGTTTTTCAAAGGAGAACATTACTGGAAGCCAGGACGAGGTTTGATCGCAGCCAAGGATAGCAGGAAACGGGTCTTGTGTGAGGACATTTTCAGTTCACCAGGAAAAGGTCAGTCTCATTTGTTTGGACATGAATGTATGGGTTTTTCGTATTAAATTCCACATAAAAAATTGAATAACATAATCAATAATATCAGAAAAGCTTCATCAAAGTTAAATAGAGTTGTTCCTAATAACTCCTAATAGTTAAATGTTAATAAAAACTTTCAATTGAAAACCAAAAGGAAATAAGATTCCCATTTGTAAATGTTATGTTTAAGAATAATAAGAAATAGCAAATATTAAGCATTGATTGCCTTTTAAATAAAATAAAAAATATTTTGATTATAATTGTAACCCATATGTGTATTTTTTTTACTCTTTTCTTTTCTATCCCGATTAGGAACCATTAAGAAATATTTGAAGCCACGAAAGTAAGTAATTAATTTATAATTCGCCCTGAGATTGAAAACATATTGATATGTGATCTGGTTAATTAATTAGATTAGTATGAATACATTGATTAAATTAAGTAACATATAAGAATATTATCTCATATCAATAATTAAAGATCACAACAACTGTCGTCCAACGTGGAGGGCATTGAAAAGTATTTCTAGTGGCAAATTTGAAGGATAGAAAGAGTAAAGCCGGTATTTGAAGATTTATATGCCTGTGGTAAAAAGTGAGATACTTACATTTGATAACATAAAATTTTAGATCTCTTTAGGTACAAATTTTACATAACTGATTTAATATTTTATTTTTACGATATTTACATTTGATATATTTATTGACAATTTATAATATTTGGGTGAGAAAAAGTCGTCTTGGTAACATACTAGTAAAATTTCATATTTGGCGGGGACAGTACTTCTTGAAAACAAATGTCTGTGACAAGAAGCCAAAGCAAAGACAACAAAAAACAAAAAGAACATTCAGACCAAGAAGATATCTTAGACACGACAATCATGGCATCAGAACAGCAAGAATTATCAGGAATAGATAAACTATTACAACTGATGCAACTCCAGTCACAAAAAATGGATGAAGCAAAAAGGACAATGGATAAAAATCAGGAAGAAACATCAAAGAAAATGGATGACAATCAACAGGAAACAAAACAAGCCATAGAAGAAAACAACAGAAATATAGAGAGTATTAAGAAGGAAATGGTTAAAAAAATAGAAGAGATTGCAGAAAAGAGCGAGAAACAGGAGTTAGAGATTAAAGAAATCAAAATCAAAATAAAGGAGGTAACGAATTGCCAGAAAAAGGAAATAGAAAATTTGGAAAATAAGTTTGAAAACGCTATTCAAGCAATCAGAGAAGAAATGGAAAGAAAGATTGCGGAAATCAATATTCAACAAAATGTAGGAGAAAGAAGAGAAATGGTTATACATAGCACAGATGACGTGAAGATAAGGTTTGGCGGGGATGTAAGAAGATTACACCCAGTGCCGTTCATAAATAGCCTGAAAAAGAAAATACAGCACATCGGAAATTTCGAAACAGCAAAAGAAACTATCAGAAATCATCTAAAATATGAAGCAAGCCTATGGTTCGATTGCAAAGAAGAAGAATTTGACAGTTGGCAACAATTTGAACAAAAATTTTTGAATTATTTCTGGGGAAAAGTCCAACAATTGGAAATTAACAAGGAATTGCAAAATGGGAAATACAATGATAGGATGGGTGTATCAGAAAGGACATATGCTTTGCAAATTTACAATAATGCAAAACATTTACAATATAATTACTCATCGGAACAATTAGTCGAACTGATTGCAAGACATTTCGAGGAAACGCTGGAAGACCATATCACATTGCAAAATTACAAAGACATAGATAATTTATGCCAATTCCTACAAATAAGAGAATCACGTCTAAGAGAAAGAAAATCAAGAAGGTCGCGAGAAGATTACAGGCCCCGAGAAACACAAGATTACAGAGATAGAACTCAAAATAGGAGGGACTATACAAGACGAGATTTTAATCCCAGAAGGGAAAACGAAAATAGAGACAACGGAAGAGGAAATTATGAACAAAGAAATAGGCAATGGAATGAGGATAGAAATCGAGAATACCAGAATAGAAACACCACACGCTCAAATCAAGAAAACAGAAATAATGGTAGACAAAATGAACAGGGATATCGAGAAAACCGAAACAGATCCGACAGACCAAGAGAAAATAGAAGAGAAGTAAATAATACCCAGACAGATGAATATGACGGAGAGAGACAGTATGACGAAAATATAAACAACGATGAGCAACCGGCGTCTTTTCACGACGGCGCTCACTAAAAACCAAAAATCAAACAGGAATCTTTTGTCACCCCAAGGAGTTTATTAAATTGGCAGGAAACAACGAAAAGAAAAATGGAGTTAATTTAAAATTTGTGGATGGATTTATCAACGAGAAACCAATTAAAATTATGATAGACACTGGATCTGAAATAACATTGGTCAACAGAAAACTAATAGAAGAAGTTAACTTAACAAATTTAATTTACAAAATACCTAGGGTAAATTTAGTGGGCGCAAACAAACGGACATTGGCAACTATAAATGAAGGCATACGAGTAATGGTACGACTGGGTAAGAATATGTATGCACTACAATGTGTAATAATGCCAAATATGTCACATGACATGATAGTAGGAGTTGACGAATTGGCAGAAAAACATGTAGTGATAGATTTTAAAAATAATACGATGAAGCTAACAGAAGAAAAAGAAAAAGAACAGGACAAGGAACATGAGAAACAAAATACGGACGAATCAGGTAAAGAACAAACAGTGGAAATGAATTTGGCAGCGAAGCAAGGACAAAGAAAAAAAAGGAGAAAAGGTCGGAAAAGGATAAAAGAAAATGAAACCTGTGGCTCCTCAAAAGAAGAGTTGAGCCCAGAAGAAGAAAGTTTGAGAGTATCAGAAACAAAGGAAAACTGGGATTCCTCAAAAGAAGAGACGAGCTCAGGAGAAGAAGAAATAAAGCTAAAAAATGAAAGTGAAAAGAATATGATTGAAACAGTAGTATTTGAAGAGGAGGTATATGCAAACGAGGATGCAGAATGCACGGTAAACATGTGTGAAGAATCTGAAAAAAAAGACAGAAAATTGATATGTGGAGAAGGGAAAGAAAAAGAATTGCGGTTGATGTTAAGAAACTACGAAAATTTGATCAATGAGGAAAACAGAGTGGCGAAAAAGTACGAACATTCATTTGAGGTGAAAAACTTGGGAAATTTTCGATCAAAGACTTACCCGATTCCATACAAGTATCGACAAGAGGTGAAAGAAGAAATAAATAAAATGTTGGAAGATCAAATCATCGAAAGATGTGATTCACCGTATGTTAACCCGATTGTGATAGTAAAGAAAAGCAATGGAGAATTGAGATTATGTTTAGATGCCAGGAATATCAACCAGCACACTGTATCACAATATGAATCACCTCTAAACATCGAGGCCATTTTTGGAAGAATCACCGGGTCACACATATTTTCGAAAATTGACTTAAAACACAGTTTTTGGTTGATACCGTTAGCTGAAAAGTGTAGAAACTACACCGCTTTTTCTATTGATGGTATTGTCTACCGGTTTAAGGTAGTGCCATTTGGATTGCAGAGTGCTTGTGCTGCACTCGTCCGAGCTCTACATACCATTTTGAATCGCCATGAAGATTTCATAGTTCATTATATCGATGATTTATTAATTTTTTCACAAGACACTCAGAGTCATCTGGAACACATAGAAATAATTCTGAAAGAATTGGACACAGCGGGATTGAAATTAAACATTGAAAAATGTCAATTTTTTCAAAAAGAAGTCATTTATTTGGGTTTTCAATTGGACACCAAAACAGTAAGATTAGCCGAAGACAGAGTCAAGCTCATAGATGAATACCCAAGACCAACGAATTTGAAAACATTGAGAGGTTTTCTTGGCACGATAAATTATTTTAAAAAGCTGATTCCCGATTTGAGCCAAAAGGAAATCCCTCTGATAAAATTGCTTAAAAAAGGAATAAAATGGAATTGGAAAGAAGAACAGGAAGAAGCTTTCGAAACATTAAAACGAGAATTCGCAAAAGGAACGAAAATATACCACCCCATTTACAATTTACCTTTTATACTCCGAACTGATGCGTCCATACAAAAATTTGCAGGAGTTCTGTCTCAACTACAAAACGACCAAGAAGTGCCGATATGTTTTATATCTCGAGTGACTAAAACACATGAGAGAAAATATAGTGTTACAGAATTGGAGTTTGCCAGTGTACTATATTGCGTAAACAAATTGAGGTTTTACTTATTGGGAGCAAAATTCACAATCGAAACAGACCATGCAGCTTTAGTACATATCATGAAGAATAGATTAGTAAATAATAGAATACATAGAGGCATTCTATTATTACAGGAGTATGATTTTGAGTTCCGATATATAAAAGGGAAAGACAACATAATAGCCGACGCTCTAACACGGGATGAGGATACCGGAAAAAAGGAAACAATTACTCTACAGGTGGGACTAAATAGATTAATACAAGAAGAAGGGATATATTCGTTAAATGAGATAAGGACAAACCAGGAAGACCTAGAGGAAAGAGAAAAAAGAAGAGCGGAAGTAGAAAATAACATATATTTTAAGAGAATAGACGGAAAGGAACTATATTCAGTGACACAGACATTGGCCGAAAAGATAATAAAGAAATTACATGAGGACAATGGGCATATCGGTAGCAGAAAAGTTTGGCTCGTTTTTAGGGAAAATTACATAAGCCGACAGGATTACCGCATTGCAAAGGAAATTACCCAGAAGTGCGATGTATGTCAAAAATATAAGAGTCGGAATTTCAAAAACGAAAATGTTGCCAAAAATATTGAAGCCCGAAACAAACTAGACATTGTAGCAATAGATATGTTAAGCGATCTAATTATGACCACTAAAAGGAACAAACATATTCTGGTAATGGTGGATGTGTTTTCAAAATACGTAAAATTATATAGTTGCCGCACCACAAAGGGGGAAGAAATATTAAGAAAAATAGACAATTTTATATCCATAGTAGGAACACCAAAAAAGATTATACTGGACAATGCAACGTATTTCCGAAATGATCGTTTCAAGGGACAACTTCGAGAACGAGGAATAGAGACAAATTTTGTCAGCATCAGGCATCCACAGAGTAATCCTTCGGAACGATTCATACAGGAAGTGACGAAATTTCTTCGCATTGCAACAGATGGTCAACATCGCCACTGGGACAGGAAAATGGTGGAAATAGAAAGGTATCTAAATACAATTCCGAGCACAGTAACAAAAGAGACCCCAGAATACATCATGAAGGGTGTACTGCCGATAAGGCCATGGGAAGACCAAGATCCAAAAGAATATCAACAGGTGATTGAAACCGTACAGAGAAGATTACGGCGAAGCAACGAAAAATATATCCAAAGACAGGAACAAAATAGAAAAAGAAGACCTGTGACTTTCCAAAAGGGTGAAAAAGTACTCGTGAGGGCATTACGAGTATCAAATCTTCCTGGGGGCATTTGCGCAAAGTTGATGCCTGTTTTCGAAGGCCCGTATATCGTGAATAATGAAAATGGGATAAATAGTTATGAGTTGAGGCACAGGAACTCGGAAAAGATCCGAGGAATTTATAATATTCACGATGTATACAAATATCACGAATAAAAGACAGAATTACATGAAGTAGATAGTAAGTTAGGATATAAGACGTAGATTAAAGTAAGGAAATATACAGGGAGTTGGTTTTGCCTCGAGAAAATTTATTTAAAAATGCAGATAAATTTTATCGAATACAAGGCGGGGATTTGTTATATTTCTATTTGATATGAAAATTAAATTTTGATAATTATAAACAGAATTCAATTTAATATAAAATATTTTCAATTTTCTCAACCACGGGCATATAAATTTAGAACAACCTGTATACAACAAATTGTTATATTTAATTTTAAGAAGTGATTAAATAAGACTCAAGTGAAATCGATAATAGGCCATTATCGTTGTTCGCGGAAGGATCGGTCATTAGCCGATGCTAAATAAGACTAAGTGGAAATAGAGAATAGGTCATTAAAATTTGTATATAGTAGAAAGTAATTTTAGAATGGGAATTAACTATTTTCTTTGAAATCCATTAAGCATATTTAGAAAGTTTAAAAATTGGTTTTGAGGAATACTGCGAATGAGAGTTGGTGGTGGAAGTTTGATTTGTGAATCTGGAAGGGATATTTAGAAAGTAGGGGAATGAATGACAAATAGAGATCAGAATGTTTTGAGCTGTCGAGAAGTGAAGTCGAGTAGTAGACGGTAGTGTACGGAGAGTGAGAAAGCCGGTAGTTCCGTGAGTGTGGAGTATCTATCCTGGAACGAGAAGTAGGCCAGGTTGAGAGTAAAAGAACCGCCTTGAGCCAAGAGTGTCCCGGTAGCTGATAGCAGTTTCGAAAAAGGTAGAACACAGCATCACGACAAAAGCAGGAACGAGAGCTATTCGAGCTAGTTTTTCAAAGGAGAACATTACTGGAAGCCAGGACGAGGTTTGATCGCAGCCAAGGATAGCAGGAAACGGGTCTTGTGTGAGGACATTTTCAGTTCACCAGGAAAAGGTCAGTCTCATTTGTTTGGACATGAATGTATGGGTTTTTCGTATTAAATTCCACATAAAAAATTGAATAACATAATCAATAATATCAGAAAAGCTTCATCAAAGTTAAATAGAGTTGTTCCTAATAACTCCTAATAGTTAAATGTTAATAAAAACTTTCAATTGAAAACCAAAAGGAAATAAGATTCCCATTTGTAAATGTTATGTTTAAGAATAATAAGAAATAGCAAATATTAAGCATTGATTGCCTTTTAAATAAAATAAAAAATATTTTGATTATAATTGCAACCCATATGTGTATTTTTTTTACTCTTTTCTTTTCTATCCCGATTAGGAACCATTAAGAAATATTTGAAGCCACGAAAGTAAGTAATTAATTTATAATTCGCCCTGAGATTGAAAACATATTGATATGTGATCTGGTTAATTAATTAGATTAGTATGAATACATTGATTAAATTAAGTAACATATAAGAATATTATCTCATATCAATAATTAAAGATCACAACAATATATATATATATATATATATATATATATATATATATATATATATATATATATATATATATATATATATATATATATATGTAGAGGAAGTGAAAAATATATATAAAGTTCTTCTAAGAAATTAAAATGCATGCTAATGCATGATAACACTCAGTTGCAGCTTTTGAAACTAAATTTAGAGAGTGGACGACACAAGGAATCCACAACTTCAAGATGTTAAGGTACGTATCCATACGTGGGTGCTCCGTGCTCGGTGTAGCAGCTCCACATAGTAGATACGTTGGTGATCGCCAACCAGTGATTTAACCGGTTTGCTGTTTATATGTAGGGGAGCGCATGCCGTATCCATTTAAGCAGCTACACCGAGCACGGAGCACCCACGTATGGATATGTACCTTTTTGTTCTATAATTTCAGCCTGAACACCATTGTATTTTCCATTGATATCTGACGCATTAACGTAGAACGGTCTCCTGCAGTTTTTCAGATCGATATCATGTTCTTGCAAAAATATCATTAGATAATTAAATATATCTTCTGCTTTATGACGGCGATTTGGCAAAAATATGGTAAACCTTTCAACAGGAGTGAAACCTTCTGTGTAACGAAATGTCACAGTTAATTTATTTGTATGAACTGAATAATATTTTGACTTCTTAATCATTGAAACTAAAAGATTGAAAAGAAATCTAAAACAAAGAAGAATATAAATAAAAGAATTTCAGAAATTATAAAATATCTAAGAAGATAAGCAAACTTTTATTCAGAGTCATCATCCGAATATTGTGGGTGTTGAAAGCGTGGAAGATTCAAATAAAAACTTGCAGTTTTACTCTGATATAGGTTTTAGGGGAGTGCATATAGATTTTCACTTCGGAAAAATCAAACAAGATAGAACTTTTTGTATTTTCATTAAGAAATGTTTAATAAACAACATATCAAAAAGTTCTACTCGAGAAGTGGGTTTTTTTAAACAAATTTTTTATTAAACAAATGAACTGCGAAATTAGATGTTTTTTTAAATAACTCCGAAAATATAAATTGTAGAAAAAACTGACTTGACCGTTGAAAAATTCAGAAAATTTTACAAAAAAAACCCTCTATAAAGATTTTTCTAAAATTAAATCTGTAGCTTCTATAATTTTTTATTTATAACTCTAAAGTCACCCTTCTCACAAACATTGGCGCACTGTAAACTAGCGTACGGCGAAGTGCACGGTTGAGTTATTTTAATGTAATTCTTTAACTAATGAATCAAATAAAATTTTATAAATTTATCATGAAAGAAGATTAATTTGGCTATCTTATGGTTGTAATAAAAAGAAATAAAATTTATGGGCATAAGTATGATGTGGGCGGAAAGTGAATTTGAACATGAATTTGGTTTAAAAATGATTTAAAAATGTGTAACTAATACAATTTTTCTCATAAAACTCTCAATTTTGCACAGCTTACCTTTCAGACATCTTACTAAACGATGTTTCACTCAAAAAAAAAATCTCAAAAATTTAATTCAAATGATACGACGTCTCAAAAAATGTAATTTTTGAAAACTTCGTAGTTTTACCGAATTACCACTATTTTAAGACGGTATTACTCAAGTTTGAACAGATCTATTACAGTTTTATAGGTTCTTTTTTAAAGCTTAGAATGTAATCTTTAAAATGCACTAAATTATTTTATTTTAGAAATGAAATAAACTATTTCTTTTTGAGAAAATTAAGAAAGATAACAAAAATGTAATACAAGAAGCGAAAATTACCAGTTAAAAAAATGTTTATACAAAGTGATCAAAACTTTTTTCTATAAAACTTAGCTAAAATACATTTGATAATAAGCTTCAACAGTAAAAAATGTTCAACAAAAAAAAATTTTTTTTAGCTCTTATACAGTATGTCTGCGTAACTTGAAACCTATTGATAACTTTTTTATTATCAGCTTTACGAAAAAACTTATTCTTTATAAAATACTCTTCATCGTATATATAATCTAAGACGCAACCATCAAATGTCAAATTTTATTAATTTTTTACGAGGTATGTCAAAAAATATGAATTTCACTCAAGAGTAAAATACCTTTATATTTCACAATATCGAAAATTGTTATTAAGAAAAGTTGTTTGGAATTAAAAAATATGTTTCAGTGTTCAATTACATCCTTCTAATTAAAATATTCTGAACAATAAAGGCACTTAACTCTTAAGTAAAATTCATATTTTTTACATACCTCGTATAAAATTGCAAAGTTTGATATCTGTTAGTTGTATCTTAGATTTTAGACCAGGTAGAGCATTTTATGAAGAATAACTTTTTTTCGTAAAATTCATAATAAACTAGTTATAATAATTGTAATAAAATGATGATGGGTATCCGTAATTTGAGAAAAAATAGAAAAAATTTGTTTTCGATTAGACTGATGTAATTGTATATTAACACATAGTTTTTAATTTCAAACAACTTTTCATAATAGCATTTTTTGATATTCTGGAATATGAAGGTATTTTACTCTTTAACGAAATTTATATTTTTGACATAACTCGTATAAAATTGATCAAATTTGATATGATGGTTGAGTTTTAAATTTTTTACTATGCAGAGCATTTTATGAAGAATAACTTTTTTTCGTAAAATTGTTAATAAAAAGTTGTGCATGTGGTTAGCTACGCAGACATACTGTATAAGAGCTTCTGTATAAGAATTTTTAAATTGTAATGCCATATTCGGATTCAGCATAATCAAAAACAAAATAGAAACATATTTGATCAAAGTAAAATGATGAATTCAACGATATTTTTAAAATTATTTATACAAAAATTGTTATTGTTTAAACAATTAATAAACAATTAGCGGCCAAATCTGCGAGTAGAACTTTTTACTTTAACATGTATATAAACTAACAAAAAAAGTTTTAGAAAAATATAAGCTTGTTTGAATTTTTCCGAAACAATGCATATTTTCGTTCTAATTGCACTCCCCTATTTACACTCCTCCCCTATTTACTAGAGCACAAAGCAACAAGATATTTATATTTTGAAGTTGTTATGGAAAGTAATCCATTCTATGCTAAAGGAATTTGAAGTTCCCATAAATCTTGTATATTTTTATTCCTGGATTTGGTAGCCTTTTTGTTCAATTTTGGTTTGTATTCTAGGTTTCTATGGTAATATGTGCTTGTTCTTTACATATTTTTATATATTGAAAACTTGGAATTTATCTGTCTAAATCCCAATTCGGAATTTTGTTTAACATTGATTTAAATTAAGTACTAGATATCATTTTGATTTAGATCTTTTATATCGTATGATTTTGCTGTGCATTTTCCTGTCTACACCTTTTGATCTGTTCTTATGGCGACCACGCATATCTCCAGGTATACGCCCTCCACCATCCTGACTATGATTTTTTTTAATGACGTAGTTAACCACATATCTGTTATGTCGATAAGTGTACAAAATTGTTTTCTAACAAACTTTGAGTCGCTGTCGATGTTCTGCTAACTGCAAATTATGTTCATGTGTCCAGTTTCTTCTGGACTGAACTTTGCAACCTTTCTTTCTTGTCTGAGAACACATCTACATAAATATTTGCTTTTTTGCCGTGATCAGCTATTGCCAAAAAAATTATTAAATAAATCGAGTTATACATTTTCAGATAATTCTGATTTACATTTTCTGTTACATTTTTTAGAGTTACATCCAGGTCCCAATTTTCGTTAATTTTGCTGTTTTTCTATTATATTATTGGGCAGAGTTCCTCAGTTTCTTCAAAATATTCATTTTGAAATACTTGGATCCCTTTGTCTCTTCCTTACAAAATTTTTTTGGGTACTGTTTTTTTTTAGCAGACGTATCTAATGATAAATTTGTAACTTTAAGGCATGTAGAAGTTTCCGCTGTCGATGTTTCTTGAGCGTGCAATCCACTGTGAACATCAGGTACCTTATTTTTATCAGTTGAATTTAATTCGGTCGTAAATGATATAGATGTTACATTGTTTTTACGAAAAATATTCATCGATAATAAAAATTTTCAATATTGTAACATTGGTTACAATGTTTTTTTCTACCAAGTGATCCAAAATTTGCACTTACAATGAGGTTAGGTATTTTGTTAAATAACTATATTTACATAAGATAGGATAAAAGTTTTTAGACCAAAATGAAGGTTATCCTTTATAGATGCCATTTAAGCCATAGTTGAAAAACATTGTAAGTGGAGTTACAATGTTTTTCATATCAGGTGTCGATTTATTACAATCACTGAATAGGTACATAGTTAGTGAAAAAATTATCACATTTATTAACTATGAATTAATAATTTGCAATAATTATAGGTACAAATAACAGTTATCCACGAACATTCAAAAGCCATCTCTTTAAGTTAATGATGAAATTTTCAAGTAGAATGACATTCTAGTAATGTTTACATATCCATAGATACCAGTGTGAATCTTACTACACGTAATTTGCCGTGTAAAGACAGAAAAAGTACGGATAGCCGTAAAATATTTGCGAATTATGTACCGATGGCCTTAATTTTCTTGTTTCATATCCCTTGATTTGGCTGATCATAAGATTATTGGATTTTTGACTGTTGTTTTTAACTAACCATTTTCAATTTTATAAAATTGACCCTTTTTTACAAACGGCTTTTTTGTCAGAAGTGACCATTAGAATAGATAGGTAGCTCTGTCTAATTTATTTAGAAATACATGAAAAAACATCATTTTCTGATTGAAAAAATATTTTAATTTTATAAATTAAAATAAATAAAGGAACTTTTTAGATGAATATATTATTTGATGTGTTAATTTAAATAATTACCTAAGAGCTCTACTGAGTTTATCATAGTTCATATTCGGCTTGGATTTCCTTTCTCCCCATCGTCGCGCCACCTCGTCGGGATCGGTGAGCTTGAATTCGCCATTGGTGCCTTCCCACGTGATGCACGCGGAATTCGACGAATCGTTGAGCAGCTCGAGCAGAAATTGCCATAGTTGGATCTGGCCGGAGCCTTGCGCCACCAATCGACTCGTCGCCGCATTCAAAAGATGATAAGGATCTTAAAAAAATAATATTTTTTTAGTTTTTTATGCATAATAAATTATATTGGCGTTGATACACTGCCCGCCAAAATTAACGTATCATTTTAAAATTATAATGTCAGCTGTATATTAGGTATCTATATACAGTGATGAGCGAGCTAATAGCCGGAAAAATAGCACAAAAGATGGAAAACGTATTAAGTTGTGAGATAAAAAGAAAGGAAACTAATCGAGTTGGGAAATTTAGCAACATTAACGCATTAACCTATAAATTTACATTAAATTGATTGTTTCCCACCTTTAGACGTATCGCACGAATTTGGAAACTACTACTGTCACAGTGACAGTTTTAGTTGAAATACTCCTCTGATATGTGTAGGGGAAAGGAGGGCAAGATGGAAGGATAGGGCAAGATGGAAATTACCTATAAAACCCGAACTGCTCAATGAAGCGCCCGGATCCACACTCACATAGATGCAGGCGAACAGTGGTGTCATGGCAAAATTAGCAGTGCGGGAACGCAGTGCCGGAACGCATTGCTAATTTTTGTTTACAAAACCTAAATTCTCTATTATTTTTTTTTCTTTTCTTAACCAGTGTGGGAACGGCGTTCCCACGCGTTCCCACACCATGACACCACTGCAGGCGAACCTATTCCATTTACAAACGGCGGCTCAGTCAGTTCAGGTCAGCTAAGGAGTGTACACGCTTCCTTCTTATTTTCGCCGTTAAATATTACGCAATTATTGAATTTTTGTGATACGATTATTTAAACAAGGTGTATATCAGTGGCGTAGCTAGCATGGGTGACACCCGGGGCGGTAATCTATGGTGTCACCCCAAATTCTACAAATAAAGATTGTTAAAATCAATGAAAATCTGATACACGTATGTTTTGAATAATGAAAAAAATAAGAATTTATAGATAATAAACCGAGGTTATTTAGCCTTGTTTGCGCCATTGTTGCTCGAAAGTAATTCTTAATTAATTTTAGCTTACTAAAACTTCTCTCACATGAAGCAACCGATAAGCAAATGGTTATAAGTTTATAAGTATATAATTTTAATGCGAGCAATAAGTTTGGGAGAGATTCGATGAAATTCCATTCCACAGTGTCTACAGCTTATTTTAAAAGTCTACAGCTAACCATATTATATAGGCTGTATTATTGGCCGCTTGTAAATGTCTTTAGAGCCTTGGTATTTCTAGCAAGAGGTCTGCTTCTGATACCTCTTCAGGGTAAAGTCACAAAATGTTAAAACAGCTAATTCCAACTGTTCACTGAATGCAGCCACATCATGAATGGACCTTGATTTGGTTTCGAGTTCAAAATTGAATAGGTCAAAACAGTCCTTCTTCTTAAAGTACCCTCTCCTCAATGAAGGTTGGCTACTACAATTATTGAAAACTCTTCTCTGTTTTCAGCTGTTCGTATTAGCTGTTCAAAATTTAGCCCGTCCATTGTTGGATGTTTTTGAGCCACGATAGTGTTTTTCTTCCTTCTTCTTCTTCTTCTTCTTCGTCTAGCCATTCACGTTCACATCTGAACATATGCCTCTTTAAGTCTTCCTTTCCATTGATTTTTGTTGTACGCTACTTGTAGCCATTTTTCCCGGCAGTTCGTTTCAGATCATCTTTCAATCTCATAGGAGGTCTGCCTCTGGGTCTTTTGTGTTGGTATGGTCTCCAGGTTAGAATTGTTCTGTGCCATTTGTTTAGATCGCTCTTAGCTACATGTCCAGCGTATTCCCATTTCAATTTTAATGATTTTTGTACCACAGTTTGTTTTTCATCCTAGTTCTCTCTATCCCACGATATTTCCTTTCACTGTAAATTGAGCATATTGGTACGTTTTATTTCTCAGTATGACGCCTAGGTATGATGTTTTTCTAAATTTCACTGTGTGGAAAAGTTTTCTTTTCTTGCTTATTCTATGCAGAAAAAGAGTATAACATATCCTTTTGAAGTTCAGCTCGAAGCAGTGTGAGTCCTGCATCGGTAGCTAAGTCACTATCCATTCATTTTGACGTCGAATTCGTTTTTTGGTTGGAATGTCGTCGTATTCTTATTTTTTCGTGGCAAAATCTATTATTTCATATAATATGACCACGCTTTTCTTCAATATAAAGTGCTGCTATTTTGATCCCTGATTGATCAACGGTTATGCCTTTACTTTCCAATTTAATCTGACAAAAATTTAATTCTCTTAGAACATCATTCCCAAAGAAAAGATAACAAAGAAATGTCAAATTACACACCGCGGTCATAAGGTGATGTGGACACCTCTGGTGTCTAAATTTTCATGTTGATGACATAATTCCTCAAAACTATACTTATTCTGCCAATACTTTAACTGCAGCATAGTGAGCACTCCAACGCGTTGTGAACAGTCGTTTAGCAGATGCTTTGCTGTGCTTAATAAGCAGCAGGCTAGTGGAAGCAGAAAAAAATGCCTCTACAGTTCCGAAAAAGGTTACCTATTCAAGATGTATTGTGTGCAAAAGAGTGCTGGCCACATAAATTAGTTAAATGATCAATACATCCAACGAAAATGGCCTTTTTGTTTTTTGCTTTAAGGGCGTAGGCGCAAAATTTCGCGCCAATGTGTTTTATATGCATTCATTTTTTTAATCCTGAGAAAACTAATAGGTATTTTTGATAAATTTAAACGCAGAATGAAATATTACATTATTACCGAGGGCTGAAAGTCCCTCAGACTAACCAAAAATTTTCCTTTGAATGAGATATTTAAATATTAAAAATCACACTTTTTCTCTTTTTTTTCACACCTGTAACTTATTCAAATAAACATATTTTAGAAGATTTCACGGACTTTCAACCCTCGGTAATAATACAATCTTTCATTCTGCGTGTAAATTTTCCAAAAATACTTATTAGTTTTCTCAGGAGTTTTTGGCGCAAAAAATTGGCGCGAAATTTTGCTCCTACGCCTTTAATACTAGCTTGTATTCCTCTATGTATGCCGCTTATAAGAGCTGCATTATCGTATTCCTGTGAAAGGCGCTTCATAATAATCTAAATCATCAATTTTAAGATTCTTGAGAATTCCGTTACTTAGATCAAGTGCTTTTTTCCTTTTAACGGGTAAAAATCCAATAAATGCCTCTTTAACCTCGACTTTTCTCGGCTTCGTGTATTCACAAAATAATATCGAATTGTATTTTGATTGTAAAGTGGGTAAAGTTACAAATTAACGATTTATTTTTTTGTGATCGGGTCTCTTGGGTTTCACCCCCGAGCGGATGACACCCGGGGCGGACCGCCCCCTCCGCCCCACCCTAGCTACGCCACTGTGTATAATATTATTATTATGCATTTATATAAAGTATCTATTAGGTACAGGTTATCTGAATTGATATTTAAATAAGAGAAATAATAAAGCATTTTTAAAATATTGATATTATTATTGGAAAGGGGCATATGGGCAAGATGGAAAATTGCAACTTAGGGCAAGTTGGAAGATAATAGTTGGGCAAAAATAAAAGCAAGGAAATAGGAACCTGCGAGAATAAAAGAAAAAGTAAAAGAAAAGGGACAAAAACAAAAAAAGTTAAAAATATTGTGTAACATTTAGAACAGTCTTCAGAAAATGATGTGTTCTGTGTATGTGGTGAACGTTATGTGGAACCGCCCACAGTGGACTGGGTACAATGTCCTGTATGTAATGGTTGGGCACATGAATTGTGTACCGACACCGAAGATGGCAGTTTTATGTGTGTAAACTCTAAAATATAGTGCTTTCCTCTACATTCCATCTTGCCCGAACAAGCTTTCCATCCTGCCCTCAGGGTAAGGGCAAGATGGAATTTTTGACATTATTTGTTAATTACTCATAAAAAAAATTCTACTTATTATTAATAATATTTAATGGCTGACTTTTGTAGCTGTATAAGGTCTCTTTCAAGAATGATTAAAATGGAAGTTTTGTATTACGTTGTTTTATATTTTTACACATTATAAAGTTAAGCCTTCCGTCTTGCCCTCCCTTCCCCTAAAGGTGGGAAACAATCAATATAATGTAAATTTAATGGTTAATATCGCTAAATTTCCCAACTCGACTAGTTTCCTTTCTTTTTAGCTCACAACTTAAAACACGTTTTTCATCTTTTGTAGAGTGGCACAAGTTTGACTTGAATGTTTGAACTTGACTTGAGTTTGACTTAATTTCAAGTCAAACTCAAGTCAATCCCTCTAACAAATAAAATTCAAGTCAATTCAAACTGGTCAATCGTACAGGTTTGAAAATTCAAACTGTCAAACTAGTTTGAAAGAGTTTGAAAAATAATTTATTTCGTAGATATACTTTGTTGTTGAGATAGACATGTGAGTTGCCAATTAAGATAAAAAATTTAATAATGCGTTGAGTGCCATATAAATCATCCTTTAGTTCCAATAATTTTAGTATTTGTTTCCCTCTACTCATTTTTAAAAATTATGTAGGTACAATAGAACACTGACACTTTTACAGTAAACTATTTTAAGCACGCACAACAAAATTAAATAAAAAAATACTAAATGAACAGTTTTTGGTTTAAATGGGATCCGGCTATTTTTATAATTTTCTGCTTTTATAACCGATAACAATAAACACCGGCACCGTCTTCAACGACAGAACGAAAGTTATAAAAAAGGTTTAGGAAAGTTAAAAGGAAAGAAACAAAGAATCTCAAAAATCTGTTTTCGTACCAACCCCTTTTTAAGAAGCATGTTAATTCCTTGAAATTTTTTGGTCAAATTTGGATTATCTACATTTTTCCATGTGTCTTATCCATGTGTTTACACATGGATAAGACAGAAAACCAAAGTCACCGATGTGGTACAAAAATCACTAAAATTGAAATGGGAATACACTGAACATGTAGCTAGGAGCTATCTTAACAAATGGCACGGAACAATTCTAACCTGGAGACCATACGAACACAAAAGACCTAGAGGCAGACCTCCGACCTCCTATGAGATGGACAGATGATCTGAAACGAACTGCCGGGAAAAATTGGCTACAAGTAGCGTATAACAAAAAACAATGGAAAGGAAGACTTGAAGAGGCTTATGTTCAGATGTGGACGTGAATGGCTAGACGAAGAAGAAGAAGAAGACATTTTTCCATTACAATCGCCCCAGAATCTCATAACATGGGGTAAAGTATAAGTCAAGCTGCGTAAGTGAAAGCGGAAGGTACTAACAGTATAAGTTGACTTGTACTCTTAATACAAAGCAGACTTTTAAAATTAAAAGTTGTACATGTAGGTACATACTGTTGAAATAAAATCAATATTTATACATGAAAAACAGGCTATTGATTTATACTCTTAGTACAGAAATGATTAATAAACATTCAAAATTCAAAATATAGAAGAATCCCGAAAGGTCCATTTTATAACTTATATTTAGTATTTACCTACATAGCACGTTAGATAAAATATAGACATTTTATATAGATTATTTGTATTTTTCAATTTAATTAAGTATATACAAACACAGCATTTTCACTTTAAAAAAATTCGATCATTTTTTGACCTTCTTCTTCTTCAAATGCAAATCCACTAATGGATGTTGGCGATCACATTTTCCATTAGAGGAAAGTCGCCAATTATGGAATACCATTTTGTTTTGGGGATATAAAATAATACCTTTATAGAAATGAAAACAATTTAATGTTATGACACATCAGTCATACATTTTTATGTAGTAATTAAAAGCCTTCTATTAAATATCTTAATTAATAAAAAAAAAATCGAACAAAAAAAACAAAATTCCAAATGAGTAACCAAATATGGAATAGGTACCCATATATGGAATATAGGCATAAACCAACATATCAATAACAAAAATAGACATAAACATCTGAGATCAAATAAATTTAAATAAGAAAATTGTGAAAAATGAAAGAAGTAGCTTAATTCACTTGCAGACATCACAAATCCATGCATGAAACTCTGAATCAGCACAATCATAATGAGCCCACTTACACTTAATCCACTATTCCATAATTAGGCACCAATGACTGTCCATATTTGGATTTGTAAATTAGTTCAAACTAGTATCAACATTTTTTCAAGTCGTAATGTTTTAATTACAGAAGGTCATATAATATCAAAATAAAGGTACTATTGATATACGCAATAACATAACAAGTCTGTATTCATGCATAATAACCAATAATACTCGTTGAATATATTTACCTTTGAAATTTTCTGCAAGACGATAAAACAAAACGCGCCTGTCAGACACGTATCGTTCGCGCATCTGACACAGAGGTGTGAATACGATAATAAAGAGAGCGACTGAAATAGAGGATGGTCTTGTAGTGCGGTTCCAACTTATATTTTCCGAGAAATCAAGGAATTCCATATTAGGGCACTATTCCATATTTGGTTACTTTCCTCTAACTCTCTGTTTCTTGCAATGTGTATCAGAGATTTTATGTCGTTAATCCCTGTCCATTGCCTTATGTTTCGGAGCCAGGACATTTTCTTGCGTCCTATTCCTCTCTTGCCTTCAATTTTACCCTGGATTATAAGTTGTTTGCGCCGTTTTTCTTTTCTTGATGTTTTCGAAAAGCTGACGTTCTTGGTTGATTCTTTTAAGTACATCCACATTTGTGACTTTCGCCGTCCATGGTATCTTTAGGATACGGCGATAAAGCCACATTTCGAAGGCTTCTAATCTGTTTATATCCCTCGTTTTGAGTGTCCAGCCCTCTATGCCATATAGCAGCACCGACCACACGTAGCATTTAGTAAACCTTAGTCTACATTTAGTCTATTTTTTGACCGAAACTTCAAAATTAATGTGTACATTAAGGGGTACAAAAATGTTATTCTGGCCAAACGCTTAGTTTAGCATAACCAGACAAAAGACGGTTAGTCGGCGCTTAGTCTACAATTGCGAAACGGTTATGAATGTCAGTTATGAATGGCAGTTAAAAATGGCAGTTATGAATATAGTCAGTCTTGTTATGCAAAACTAAAAACCCTTAACAGACAGAATGTCGCTTGGTTTATTTTTGTTTTTCTTAGTAACCCTTAAGGGAGCGATTTTTAAAGATTTTTAACCCCCCCCCCCTTACGTAACACACTCTTATGGGAGTTAACTATTGCGTAACGCAAGTTTTGAAGATTTTTGACCCCCCCCCAACCTGCGTTACGTATCTAATACTTGAACGGTCCCTAACTAACGTCACTAACAGGGATTTTTCCAAGATATGTGTCCAAGATAGATTCCTATGTGTCACCAGAATCCGCTGTTATCTCGATTTTAGAGAAATTGCGCTTGGTCGAGTTATGCATAAAGCCGTCCTTTTAAAGAATTAGTTCACTGTTTGTGATTTTATAACGCTGTTATTTATTTTTACATAATAGAAGTATGTATGCACTTTGCAATTTTCATTGTTTTGAAATCACCTACCGCAACATCAAATAAATCAGTATATTTATTTTTCTTAATTAATACTGCTTCGACTACAGATACTTTCTCTTAATTTTTGCAGTGGGAATACCTTCAATATCAGACCCAATATAAATTCAGATATTATCTCCCACACACACTTCAAAACGAACGTAATAAACAAGCCAAACATAGAAGTCTAAATATGAACTACAAACTAATTTGCGGAGTAGCAGAGTACAGATTCAGACCTATCCAAATATGTCACAACAAAATCCGTACGCTCTCAATTAGAATTGGAAATAAACACGTTGCCAATATGATATACAAACTTCAAACTGTTTGAAGAAATTTGATTTCAAGTCAAACCTAAAGATATCGAAATCAAGTCAAGTCAAACTTTCTTACAAAAAAAGTTTGATTTTCAAGTCAAGTCAAGTTTGTTGAATAAAATCAAACTAGTTTGACTTGATGCATCTCTAATCTTTTGTGCTATTTTGCCGGTTATTAGCGCGCTCATCACTGTATAGGATCATACAAAGGGATATTGATTAGTGTGATAAAGCTCAGTAGATCCAGATCCGCTATAGTAATAGGTAGCAATACAACTTAATAACAAAAATTGTAGCCAACTTTGAGCTTCATATTACAAAATTAGTTAGAATGTTACAGGGTGTTCGATAACATAGTGGCAGACCAAACTTATGATTTTTAAATGGAACACACTGGATTTTATTTTATATTCGAAATCTTCTTAACTTTCCCATCCCAAAAATATAAAGTACTGTTATCTTATCCAGGGTATTTACAAAGTTGTAACCAATTTTCTATGAAAATCCTAACAAGTTCAACTCCCGGTACAAATACCTACCTAAAAATAATCACAGCAGCAATGGCCTATTGGTGCCATATTTTTTATTGATTATCAAAATTTTCAAGAATGATTGATATTGCTAATTTACTTTACATCAAATAGTAGCCCAAGTAATGAACCTTAAAATACGACAAAACCTCGCAATTTTTACAGAATGGATTAATTTGTTTGAAAATTTGAGAATAAGTAGTGGATAGTCCAAGGATCAAAATCTATATCATGTCGAAAGGCGCTTTTATCATGGGGGTGGTTGCCACCCCATCTCGGGGGTGGAAATTTTTTATTATATTTTAATCGCAAAAGTTGGTAAAAACGTTCATTCTAAGCAAAAAGCGTTCTATATATTTTTTTGATAAAATTGATAGTTTTCGATTTATTCGCTATCGAAAAAGTTAGTTTTATATCGAAAAAATCAATGTTTTAAATAAGTTTTCTGCTAATAACTCCAAAAGTTTTCGTTTTATCAAAACAACTTTACTTAACAAAAATGTACCTTTTGGAAAAATAAACAGAAACTTTTTTTTTAAATTTTCTTTAAGACCAATAATAATCGAGCTATACTTTATTATATGTTGGCTCGTCTTCGTCAAATGCTAAATATTGTAGTTTCAAAGTCAAAAGACGGGAAAACTATGCATTTTTCGAGGACAACTTGTTCAAACTAATTTAAGGTACTTAAAAATATCTATCTCCAGAAATAAGAAAAAAGTCAAAAGCTCAAAAATTAAGTGACATAATGAAAAGAATGTCAGCCCCTATTTTCTTCAGCGAAAAAGTGATTGCAGGCAACCCCCTAATCACCACCCATTAGTCATTGACCTTATTTGGTCTTTTTTATTTATGTATTATAAATAGGTTCTAGAAGTTTGACCGGCTTAGAATGATTAGTTTTTAAAAAAAATGGAGTTAAAAGCGAATAACGAATTTTTGTAGTTTGGAAAAAATGGCCTTTTCTTCAGAATAGCAAGATTAGCATCAGAGATACGAAAAAATGTTTTAATATGAAATTGTAGCTTATTTAATTCCCAAGAACATGGTTTACAAAAATTTTTTTCTACGTGAAAAATTGAGTGAGCTATTGACAATTAAAACTTGTAATAACATGCAAAAACTACCTTTACCAATCCTTTCAAAGTCACCTCTTTTTGCGATTGAGGATTTTAAAAAGATTTAATATGAATAAGCTTATAGATCGTGTAAAAACCTACAAAATTATTTTTTACCAAACTTTCTAAGATAAAAAATAAAAAAGTGACGGTTAAAAAATCAATAAATTAAAAAAAAAGGAGACATCCAACTGGAAGCATAATAATGTAAGTTAGCAGTGTTTTTAGTGATTGGCCTTATTCATTCTTATTTATTTATGTATTATTAATATATTCTAGTCTAGAAGTTTGACTGGCTTAAAATGATCAGTTGTTAAAAAACTGGAGTTAAAAGCGATTACCGAAATTTTGTAGTTTGGTAAAAAATGCCATTTTCTTCAGAATAGAAAGATTAGCATCAGAGATACGAAAAAATGTTTCAATATAAAATTGTAGGTTATTTAATTCCCAAGAACCTGGTTTGACAAAATTTTTTCTACAGCAAAAATTGAGTGAATCGTAAATGAGTATATCGAAAAACATTGATTTTTTCTATACAAAACTAACACTTTCGATACCGAATAAATCGAAAACTATTAATTTTATCAAAAAAATGTATAGAACATTTTTTGCTAATAATGAATGTTTTTATCAACTTTTGCGGTCAAAATATAATTAAAAATTTCCACCCACGAGATGGGGTGGCAACCACCCCCATGGTAAAAGCGCCGTTCGGCATCATATAGATTTTGATCCTTGGACTGTCCACTACTTATTCTCAAATTTTCAAGCAAATCGATCCATTCTGTAAAAATTGCGAGGTGAAAAGCTTCGGTTCCTGGCCTATAGAGGGTGAGTCAAAACGCAAGTAGGTACCTACCTACATTATTTTGTAAGTAATTTTACATGGAATATCCTGCATTTTATATCACCATCGGAAAGTACCATTACTGTACTTTAATTTTTGTATAATATTCCCTATGTCTAAATTTATTAGTTTTTGAGATATTTTCAGTTTTAAGAGCAAATTATTAATTAGGTGTCTAAATTTTTCCAAATTTTTTGTAAGCCATGACTGAATTGTATAAAAATGATAAATAGTTTAGGATCTTAAAAAAAGGATATTTTTTTAGTTTTTTATGCATAATAAATTATATTGGCGTTCATACACTGCCCGCCAAAATAACCGCATCATTTTAAAAATCCTGGTAAATCAAATTTAATGTTTCGATTTTTATGATAATAAGTATCTATCTAAAGATATTATTGGTACCTCCGGTATATTGTAAAATTTTACGAAACAACGGTAAAAAACGCTGATGTCTTTCTCATATTTTAAAAACAAATTAAAAACATGTAATTTAGATGGGTTAGAATACGTTGAGGTCAATGGAATAATAACATAACCCATAGAAACAAACACAGGAATCAGGCAAGGAGATTCATTAAGCCCTCTACTGTTTAACATAATGTTGGATGCAATAATAAAACAAGTGAAGAAAAAAAGAGGGTACAAAATGGGCGATAGTGAGATAAAAATACTGTTATGCTGATGACACCGTGTTAGTAGCAGAGTGCAAAGACGACCGTAGAAGGGTTACAACTCCTAATCAAGACCGTTTTTTGACACTTCGTACCTACACTGAGACAAAGGTTTGTTATAACCGGTACTTCTCTACAAAATGAATCAGCCAAAATACGATAAGGAGAAGACTTGCCACAAACGACCTGCGTCCTAGAAAGGCACCCACACCCACTGGCCCATTATTGTCATTATTGAGCAGAGATCATATAGAAGGCAAAGCTTGCATTTTGCTCGTGAACATGTTTGGAATAATGGCGATTGGGAAAGAATATTATTCACGGATGAATGTAGGTACCTACCTACTGTCTTTTTTTCTGATGACAGGCGGAACAGAGTGTACAGAGGCAAGGGTGAACCTACGACCTACGTACCTATAGTGTAAAACTGTAGGGACGGGACTGTACTGTATGGTGGCGGCTCGGTAACTGTGTAGGTAGAGGTAGAGTGTGATTAACGTAGGGAGTTAGTTAGAATAGATCACGGGCGCGGGAGGCTTACATCACACAGCTACATGACAGACATTTTAGAAGAGTATGTCGAGCAATTTGCACCATTTATTGGGGATAATTTCATACGTTCATTAAACAAAATTTATTAACTAGTATTAGATAATAATTGTTTAATAAATACCTCTTTTTTAATTTTTTTCTTTAGAATACCTACACACAAAAACAGGATACACATCATGTTTTGACATATCAATAACTGTCAACAGTTACAACAAGAAATCAAGTTAGATATCAAGTTCTGCCCTACCTAATGAGTAGGTACCACAGCAGGCATATTATACTTATATTGTCATTCTCATTTTTACGGGATTTACCTTCATCATAGACATACCAAACTTTACCAACATGAGGAAATGTTACTAAATAACATATCAAGCAAATAATCTGATTTTGGCAAAAATCGAAATTATTCAGTTTTGCCATCATCATCACACAGACAAATTTGTCCACTGTCGGACATAGGCCTCCTTAAGATGTCACCACCCTTCTCTGTTCTGCGCAGCTGCAATCCAGTTTGTCGCTATTCTTTTAATGTCGTCGGTCCATCTGGTAGCTACCAGATGGACCAAAGTTTTGCCATACCACTAAAGAAATAAGAATGGTAATTCTCAGTAATAATATATCGTTGTCAAGTAGTAATAAACGTCAGAGGAAACAATACTCGCCTAGTTTAATTTTTTTACTTTACTAAGTAGATATTTATCTACGATGTTAGGTAATTTTATTGCAATACATTTTCCGTAAAAAAAGAAAAATGTTTGTTTATTTCAGATGTTTTAAAAGTAACCTTAAAGAACAAAAGAACAAACAAAAATGTTTTTATTACGACTGAAATTATAATTTTAAAATGTGCGTTAATTTTGGCGCGCAGTGTATTAAAAAAAATGTGGAGGGGGCTAGGTACCTCCCTGTACCTCCCAAAAGATGGTTTTAGTTATTTATTGTTCTTGTGGTTTTAAAAATAAAAATATTCCTACCTACCGAACACATTCGGTTATTTTGGCAAGGTCAACAAGTTGTCGAAATTATTGACAAATTTATTGTTTTTTGTTGTTGTATTGTTAACCATAGGAATGCAATAACAAGGCCATAAACGGCCTAATTGCTTTATGGCAAAAACAAATATAGCTAAGTATATTTACGAAACAGGGTGATTCATTTTTAGCTCTGAAGGATCTCTTAATACGTGATTATAATAAAACTAATACCTACTAAATTTAAGTAGGTAGGTATCTACAGAATAGTTTCTTCAAAATATTTAATGGTGTCAATTCCAAATTTTTTAACAATTTATTAGATTAGGGTGTGTGATGTTAGTGTTACGACTATGGTCAGTAGTGTTGCCCAAATGCAAGACCAAGACGAGACTTGGAAAGTCTTGGTCTTGGTCTTGCACCAATACACCTGGTCTTGGTCTTGGTCTTGGTCTTGCAAGTCTCGCAGTTACCCACTAGCATATTGCTATTTATTAAATATTACTTTAGATCTTAGAACAACGTAAACGTATAGGTACATTTTCAGCTTGACTTAACATAGACATAGTAAAAACCAACCAAATTAATAAATGTCTAAACAACTCACATTGGGTGGGTTGGAACCCACGATCTAAACTATCCCTGCCTATAGTCTAACGTCTAACTAACGGAGCTATCTACCATGTCCCACGGGAGTCAGTCTGTTTCTTAATAAAACTTTGCATTTTGTGTTTGGTGTCCTTCGATAGATTTTTCAAAAATATTGAACGTACTTTTTAATTTTTCGATCTGACATACACTGTTTTGCATGTACATACTAAACTTACCTTATCTTAATCTGAAGATTTCGAGTTTTTCTAAGGATATATATTTTTTTCGGGCCTCCCTTAACGAATTCCCCTGTATTAAAAGCCAATATAGGTATGGTAGAGGTAAATTTACAGGGTACAAGGTTTCTCCCCATATGATAATCTGACGCGCTCCAGTAACTGCAAAAATCCCCACTTAGGTTCCCCTACCATTAAATGCATCATTTTATTTCAATTTTTTATAAGGTATATTTTTGCTTAGAATATTTTTTTCGATAAAATACTTACTTTTTGAGTCATTTGCGCAAAAACCGTCGAAAAACGTGTGTTTTTTTTTGTTGAAAAATGAACATATTCAGTCGCAAATAGCTCGAAAAGTATTGACCTGGTTTATTTGTAGATGAATAAAATAGAACAAAAGTTGCTTAAAATTAGTCAGTTTATTCAAACTTGACTTATTTTGAACCTTTGTTTTTTAACCCCCCAAGAAGGGGTGAAAGGTGAAACTCATCCACAGGGCAAAGTCACACATGCATCGGCCAGTATCTCTTTTTTTGGCGTGTTAGCTATGTGTACGCAAACATGTCAATCCAAAATCCAAGCGCTTCTTTAAAATTTCAAGTTTTTGTATCATTTTACCGTGAGTGAATGGACTATACAGGGTAGCCGGGCATTATCTTATCTAGTGCTTTTTCAGCAAAACATTTTGTTTGGCCTATTGATTTAATATCTAATTGCACACTCTGCAAAAAGTTTATAAGTAGGACGTTTAGTCTTTACGATATGGTATTATTCCCACTAACTGATAAGGAAAAACAATTGACTGGGTGTCGGTAACAGTGGATATGCTATTCGCATTATATTTTTATCAACAAAGGGGACATTATATCTTTAAAAGTTTCAATGCGAAATTCGATATTATTATACTGTCGGCGCGGCGTCACGCAACACAAGAAGATTATTGTATGAAAGGTATTCTCAAAATCTAGTATTTTTTTTAATACAATTACTTTCGGAGCGAAGGTGTTGTCTGATATTAGGAAAGAATGAAAATAAATATTTTATTTTTACATTGTAATAATAAACCTCTGAGTGTTCTTATATGGATATTTAATTCGCTATACATATATGTTTATCGTATTGTTCATAATGCGCATAAATCCAATTTTCCAAATTTTTGTTACATATTTTTTTGCGTCTCATTGTCTCCAAGCATATTAGGTCTGGATCCCGCCTATGAAAAAAAAGTTGATTAATAGCAAGCCGAAAATTTAGTGTCTAGTCGGACAAACTTTGATATATGGGAACACTGGAACAGGGGAAGTTTTAATTGCGGAACAGATTAAAAATTTGGAACGTCAGACCACGAAAACGTCACACGTATTTTGTCCGACAGAACTTCCAATTGATTTGTTACCCTTTCATTAAACTCTCATGCAAAAATCAGACTGCTATTTAACACCAAATGGGCATTCTAATGAGTGGAACACGTAGAACATGTCAAATGACAGGAATTATGACAGGTGATAAATAGCAGTCTGATTTTTGCATGAGCGTTTAATGAAAGGGTAACAAATCAATTGGAAGTTCTGTCGGACAAAATACATGTAACGTTTTCGTGGTCTGACGTTCCAAATTTTTAACCTGTTCCACAATTAAAACTTTCCTTGTTCCAGTGTTCCCATACATTAAAGTTTGTCCGACTAGACAGCCTTAAGCTATTAACAAATTTTCAGCATGCTATTAATCAACTTTTTTTTTCATACGCGGGATCCAGACCTATATTCCCGAACTAATATATTCCATAAAACGACACTCAACCCTAACTGCAAGACGCAAGAGTCTCGCAGGCTTAGTCTTGTTCTTGCTCAAGTCTTGCACGGTTAGTCTTGGTCTTGCTAAAATAAGGCGGTCTTGGTCTTGGTCTTGGTCTTGCTAAAACGCAAGAACAAGACCAAGACTGCAAGACCAAGACCGATTTTGGGCAACACTAATAGTCAGAGATTCAATCTTGTTAAGAACCCGACATATCCTTGTTTTTGGATTCCTTTATTACATGTACCTACCTATTATAGAAATAAAATAAGGAAATAAGGACAAGAAAAAAATATCCAACACCCAGATCAGAATTACTACATATTAGATCGTTCAACACTAGAGATACGCACCTTTTTAATACCCTCCCCCTTCCGTCGTAAAGCATCATTTACAGTCCACCCCCTCCATGTTGGCGTTGCAATTGCAACTCATGACCCCCCTTTTAGGGATTTTTTTAATTTTATGTTATTTCTGGATTTTTTAAAGTTAACTCTCAAACTGTATTTACGAATTTCACTGCACAACTAATTAGCTTTATTTTGACAAAAGACACCACTTTTATCGGAGTTCGTATGCTTTCTTAACTGCATCATACCTTGATACTTATTTTGTATTTTGTTTTGATTTCGATGCCACGATGCCATTTCTTTTATTAAGTATAAATACAATGCACTAATTAAATGGAAGACAATATTTGAGGCCTATATTATCAAAACCTGCTAGTTCCATTTTTTGAAATTTTTCAGGAGACTAAAAAAACATTAAAAATATAAATTTCCCAAAAAGTATGCAGCATTTCTTAATCAAAGTGGCATCAATAAATGTCATAAAATGGTATACCAATTTGCCATAGAGTAATTTTTCTGCATGCCCCTTACATCTTCAGACATTTGTACTTTTAGTTTGGATTTAGCAGATTTTGATCCTAAGCCCACATAATATTGCTCATTTTCAACAATTGCTTTTAGGCGCAATTAATGCACTAAAAGTAGACATTGAACCATTTTGATAGGAAAACATACAAAATATACAAGAAAAAGAAGTATTTTATTGTTCATAAAACTATAAACAAAGCAGGGTTTCATTCTACATTAAGGGGATGGGCACGTAGTTTCTGCTCAAATGCTATTCAAATGGGATTCATTTTTTTTCGAATCCTGAGAAAACTAATAAGTATTTTTGAAAATTTTTAACGCAGAATGAAAGATTACGTTATTAGCGAGGGCCGAAAGTCCCTGAGAACTTCTATAATGTTTATTTTAATAAGTTACAGGGGTGAAAAACTAAAAGAAAATTTAGTGTGATTTGTAATTTCAAAAATCTCATTCAAAATAAACTTTTTATTTATTCTAAGGGACTTTCGGCCCTCGGTAATAATTTAGTCTTTCATTCTGCGTTTAAATTTTTCAAAAATATTTATTGGTTTTTTCAGGATTCGAAAAAAATGAACACAATTTCGCAGTAACATTTTCCAAATCTATCTTTGTCATACAACGCACTCAGTCGAATAGAATATTGTCAGCATATTGTCAGTCAATCAGACAGTGACAATCAGTGACAATTTTAAATATTTGATATGGCATCGGGAATATTTTGAGTTGTTGATTAAATAATATTGATAGTGTATTTGATAAATAATTGATTTAAGACGTGAACTTGTGATCCAAATATTTTGTTGTTAAATATATTCAAAATTGTAAGCGTTTCATAGTAACAATATAGGTATTGTTAAAAAATCACTTTATCACTTTTCCTCTTTTCTCGATTAATTAAGTATTAGTTTTTCTTGTACAGTAGATAAATTATTACAACCACTGGATACATAGTTAGTGAAAAATTATCATATTAATTAACTGAATTAATAATTAAGGCAATTAATTATACAAGTTACAGTTATCCAAGAACATTCAAAAGCCATCTTTAAAGTTAATTAATGATGACATTGTCAAGTAAAGTTTACGTATCCATATCAGTGAGAATTCTACTACACGTAATTTGTAGTGTAAAGACAGAAAAAGTAGGGATAGGCGTAAAATATTTGCGAATTATGTACCGATGGCCTTAACATTTCAGTGGTTTTTTGAAGAGGATTTAGAAGGTTGTTATGAGCCAAAACATTGCCTGTGGATTAATTATTGATACTTGAACTTTGAAACTGTGTATGTGTAAAAAAAAGAGAAAACGAAAAATTTTGGATTTAGTAGGTTTTGATTCTGATGGGCTCATTTCATTTCTACTCGTTCTTTATAATCTTTTTACATAGGTACAGTATTCATTAGATATATAAATAAATGAACTAACAGTTTAATATTCACTGCTTACAGACGTTGTTCTGTATAGAAGCGTTTGTTTAAACACAAAGAACAATGTTTTATTGTTTGTTGTTCTGTAAAAAAGTGCTAATAGTAATATTATTTAAGGTTGTGACTGATAAAAACTGCCTTCTGGCAGAAGCTAGTAAAAAATAATATTTAGACAGCTACAACTTTAAATATATCAAAAGACGTAGGATGTGCACTCATGGCCCACTCCCCGTGTCGCATACCGTCGTAATAAGCAAAGTCCCCCTCCCCCTTTTCTATGACGTAGTTTATGGATGTTCCCTAAGAGAAACAAATAGGTATGTAGAGATATGCGCTCTACAAGAAATAAAAAAGAAAGGAAAAGGCTAATCAAAATTAGGTGAATTCTTATATACTAATCTAAGTATACATGAGTCGAAAATTATAATGTTAGTAGTCAGGACCTTAAGCGGATACGTCAAAATTGGATGCAGGCTGCTCAGGACAGGAACTTGTGGGGTGAACAACAGAAGGCCTACGTTGTTCAGCAGTGGACAAGTATAGGCTGAATGATGATGTGTAGTCAGGGCCAGACTGACCTAAAAAAGTCATCAACTTAAACTCTAAACGGAATGCGTCAAGCCTCTCCTCCTATTAAGCTTTTTAAATCAACTTTTTTTGAAATCCTAATGCACGTAAAGTACATAAATAGGTAAATAATATTTATAAAATATTTTAAATTTAAATTTTAATTCAAATCCATAAACTTTTATATCATCCAAGACGAGGACTGCAAGGAGTTTCTCACTGTCTCAATTTATATTACGGCAAGCCGCCCACCAAAGAAACATGAAAAGAAAAACATGAAACCTAAAACGAAAAACATGTTTCATGAAAAGAAAACACTGCTAAACAAATCTCAAAGTCCGCCTATCAATGAAACGAGTGTGATTCATGCTCATGACACATTTTTATTTTCGGAGAGTCTCATAAATGGTCGGACGTATATTTATTTAGCAGTGGTTTATTTCCATGAAACGTAATTTACGTTTCATGTTTCTTTGATGTGCCTTTTTTAGGGAGGCCGCATACCAAAGAAACATGAAACGTGAAACACGTTTCACGAAAATAAAACACTGCTAAACAAATAGAAGACCGCCCACCAATGAAACGAGTGTGATTCATGCTCGTGAAACATCTTGAAACGTGTTTCATGAAATAGGTCGTGTTCGTGTTCAATATTTCGGTTTCAGTTTCATTGTTTTGAACAATTAATTACGTGCGTAAAATGAATACCGACCAACAATTTAATATTGCATTGGTTTCTGTGGTGGAGCAGTATGAAGAGTTGTACAATTATAACTTGGGGAGGTACTCGAATAGACAACACCAAGAATATACGTGGCAAAATATTTATGATTCATATCATTGTATGGATGCACCCAATAATGTTTTCTTTTTTGTTTGATTTTCCATAGTAATAAAAGAGTTGCCATAACAGCAACGACCTCGTCATCTGCAGTTTCCATTGTTAACTATACAAATTTTCTTTTTGTTTCTTTGATACCTATATAGCATGAAACGGTTTCGTTTTTCACAATTTATTTTTTTCGTGTTTCACGTTTCATGTTTCTTTGATATACGCCTTCCCTTAGGCAAGCCGCACACCAACGAAACATGAAACGAAAAACATGAAACGTAAAACACGTTTCATGAAAATTAAACACGGCTAAACAAATCTTGAAGTCCGCCTACCAATGAAACGAGTGTGATTCACGCTCATAACACATTTTTATTTTCGGAAAGTTTCATAAATAGCCGGACGTCTATTTGTTTAGCAGTGTTTTATTTCCATGAAACGTGATTTACGTTTCATGTTTCTTTGATGCGCGGCCTGCCTTAGAGGGTTATCTACTCTCGCCATACCTAATAATCGTTAGTCTACTACAAAAACGCTATAAGCTCCTGTCATAATTATACTAAAACCACAGAATAACTAACCACAAAGATGCGAATCTTACTGTCGTTTCCATTGATTTTGTGGGGACCGAAATATTTGACCTTGTGCACCATTTACAGAATAGAACTTGATGTTCTAAGGAATAGACCATTACAAATGATGTGATATTTTTGACAAGTAGTTATTAATTAAATATGAAATATAAAATTTAACTATAAAATATAAATAAACTATAACATAAAACATATATAAATATAAAATTGAACTAAAAACAATTGTCATCAGTCGCAAAAGTGAAGTTGCACCAGTTACGTGACGCATGAGCATGAAATTTATGTTACCGTTTTCGGCCTGAGTTTCGCTTCTGTATGGTTAGTTATTCTGTGCTAAAACTAAGGCAAGTATTGAAATTAACCTGTGTTTGTGTTTTTGTGTTTAAATTTCAGGATCCGTATCTTCTCCTCGAATATCAATATTATACAGTTCTCTAACTTCAGAAATCGTGCGTCAAAATGTGTTTTAATTTCCATTGTTTTCAGAAAATGAATACTTAGGTAAGTTTTAGCGTAGTGCAACCTCCAGGTGTTCTTTTTATTTTTATCTGTATGTCAAACTGATGAAAACAAATTTGACACACTTTCTCTATTTCTTGTCATTCATTTTTAGACATAATGAAAATAATATTATTAAGTCGCGGTGTGCAAGTACTTGGAGGCGATACGAGAAACGATCGTGTGAGAATAGCGGAGAAATATCGACACCTAATATGAAAAACATTGTATCTCCACTTACAATGTTTTTCAACTATGGCTTAAATAGCATCTATAAACGATGACCTTCAATTTGGTCTAAGAACTTTTATCCTATCTTATGTAATTATAAAGTTATTTAACAAAATAACCTCATTGTAAGTGCCAATTTTTGATCACTGGGTGGAAAAAACATTGTAACCAATGTTACAATATTAAATTTTTTTATTATTGATGAAAATTTTTTAATAAAACATTGTAACATGAGATACAATGTTTTTCTCGAAACATTTATTGAGTAAGTTTTTATATAACTGCATTGTAAGTTGTGATACAAGAACGCAAGATAGTGGAATATTACGATGAACAACATTGTAAGACAATATAGTCAGGAGGTAAATTCTATATTATTAACTGCTGAGCATAGTAAGCATGCCTCAAATCGTAAAAACTCACATAAAAATACTAGTTTAGAATTTCAAACAAAAATAATAACGCCTATATCATTCACTGCTGAACTAACTTCTACTGATGAAACTCAGATAATCATAATGGTCACAGTGGATTGCACGCTCAAGATACATCGACAGTGGAAAATTCTACATGCACCGAAGATTTCACCATTAGATACGTCTGCTAAGAAAAAACAATACCTCAAGAAGAAAAATCTTGGAAGGAAGAGACAAAGGGATCCTAGTGTTTGGAAAATGAACGCCTTGAAGAAACTGAGGAACTCTGGCCAAGAATATACTGGCAAAACTGGAAAATTATCGAAAATTAGAGAACTGGGACCTGGATCTAACGATAAAGGTATCAGAAAATGTAAATCGAAATTATCTGAAAATGATAGACTCAATTTATTTAATAATTTTTGGGCAATGGCTGATCATGACCAACAAAGCGAATATTTATGTAGATATGTTCTCAGACAAGAGAGGAAAGTTGCAAAGCTAAAAGAGTCCAGAAGACACTGGACATATGAATACAATTTGCAGTTGGAAGAACACCGACTTCAAGTTTGTAAGAAAACATTTTTGGACACTTTTAACATAACAGATATGTGGTTAACTACACTATTCAAAAAAATTTATAGTCATGAAGGCGGAGGCCGTATACCTGGAGATATGCGTGGTCGCCACAAGAACAGGGCAAATGCTGTAGACGAAAGTATTAAAAATTCGATTCGTGCGCATATTAACTCTGTTCCAGCAAAAGAATCCCATTAAGTAAGGCTAAGAACAAGTAAGATGTATTTTGATGAGTCTTTAACTTTTCCCAAAATGTATTCACTATATGGTTAGATGTTAGAGAATCACCCATGCGATAAACCAACCACCAAAAGTCAGTACAGAAACATATTCAATACTGAGTTTAATATCGGTTTTTTGCACCGAAAAAAGATATGTGTCTTACTTGCAATCTACATAACACTAAAGCAGAGAAAGACCAAATAGAAAAAGAATATGATGAAGCCAAAAATCGCGATAAAGAGGTTTCTAAGAAAACAGAAACGGTTGTAACTCCCTGCTTTGATTTGCAAAAAATATTAACTACGCTCCAATCAGAGGTATCATTGTTTTATTATAAAAGGAAGTTTAAAGTGTATAACTTTACTATCTTTGATCTTGGATCTGCGGAAGGCTATTGTTATGCATGGGATGAAACCACAGGTAAAAAGGGGCCTAATGAAATAAGTAGTGCGCTATTTGATTTTATTAAGAGAAAAGTTGCTGGTGGAGCATTAGAATTTAGAGTTTATCCAGATTGCTGTGGAGGACAAAATCGAAATCGAATAATATTTTAATGTATATTTATGCAGCTAAGATCATGAATATTAATATTACACACACGTTTTTTGAGGTGGGCCACTCTCAATCTGAGGGTAATTCAATGCACACCCTTATTAAGCGAAGAAAAAAGAACCAAGTTGTTTATGTACCACAACAGTGGTATACACTGATAAAGTGTGCTAAAGTCACAGAAAAACCATACGATTTGAAAGAACTAAGTCAAAATGACATCTTGGACTTTAAATCAATGTTAAAGAAAATGCCGAATTGGGATTTAGATATAGATAAACGCCAAGTTTTCTGGTCGAAAATACAATACGTAAGAATATATAAAGAACAACCACATATTATTAGTTTGCAGTACGATCTTATTTCTGATCAATTATCGTTTATAAACTTAGAATGCAAACCAAAATCGAGCAAAAGGCTACCAACTCCAGGAATAAAAATATACACGATTTATGGGAAGTACAAATTCCTTTAGCATATAATGGGCTATTTCCCATAACCACTTCAAAATAAAAAGATCTTGTTGCTTTGTGCTCTGGTAAAGCTATACCAGAGCAATATTGCAGTTTTTATTTAAATCTTCCCCACTCTCAACAAACGGAATATTCGGATGATGAATCTGAATAAAAGTTTGCAAGGGGTTAATTTTGTTTATTTTTTAATAGAATATAAACTGTTTTATAATTTGTAAATGTTCATTTTGTAATAAATAAATCTAAAAGATATTATTTTATTTACCTACTTCTTGTTAGTATGTATTACGTAAATTCTTAAATATTACTTGTCTGAGCAAAAAAATCACGTTTCAAGTAAAACCAATAAAAGAAATTAATTATAATCTCTTTATTTGGATATTTACTGATTAGTTATAATTTACATCCATCTAACCAAAGAAACATACTGTGTTGAAATATCATTGTATGAACCACTTACAATTATTTTCACCTAAAATTCTGAAAAAATTTGCTATTGTAACTCGACCTAAATCAGGACCAGTAACGTTGACAACAATGTGATATGTAAAAGTGAAAAGCTGAGAAAAAGTTATAAAATATGGATTAAGAACATCACAAAAAATGTAAAAGCTGAGCCAGTAAAAAAATAAAATGCTTTGGAAATTTCTTTAAATCGCTCTCCTGTAAACTAAGCAAAAGTGAGTTACAATGTTTTTCATATCAGGTGTCGATATTGTAACTTTCTTAAATAATTCATTGTCAATTGAAATTGTCAAATTGACGTAGGTATATTTCATATCTATTGTCAATGAAGAAGAAAAATTATATATTGCTCCACAATATTGATATGATATGCAATTATTATATAAAGATAAATGTAATTAATTGTATTTTGCTTGCATTACTGCATTTTAATAACTAATTTTAGTTACAACATACAATTGTTTACGTTTTAATAACATAACCTGAATCTTATTTTTTCTTCTTATTATTTTTTTGGACTATGGCCTTGACAATTATCCAGCAACCAGGACCATATGATTGGCTAATATAATTAAAAGTGCGAATAAAAGTGCAGAGCGAAGAAACCAGGTGTCGGTTTTCCGAACTTGCACGGTCCCAATTTATATTATTGTAACTTAACCTTCGGATGACCAAGCGGGGGAAATTGTGACCCCAGCGTATGGTTTTCTTTAATAAATTCAAAAGTATTTTTAATTTTTAACTCATTATTTTTTATTTGACTTTAATATCATTCCAGATCTCCTCATATTTTGAAATAAAAAAAAATTCCCTGTATTTTACGAATAAAAAATATATTCTGAAGTTGATGTTTAGTAAAATAGAGTCTATTATGTGTAATTACAAGTAGTTTTACGCTAATGACGTCGACTTTGCAAAGTAACAAGACACTTACTCAACATACATACTACACATGACACTAATACTCATGTTGTGACTGGCTGAATGACATAAAGTCCATGCCAAAAAAAAATTAAAAATTAAAAATTAAAAAAAAACTTTATTTTTTTGTTAATTGTCATTTTTGACATTTTTTATCTGGGGTCATTTCCCCCCCCCCTTGGTCATCCGTGTAACAAAAAAGGTTGGTCATCGGAAGGTTAATAGCTTATTATAGTAGGGGAGAAAAGTATGCTAAAAGTTATTCGAGAGTTATGGGGACCTATTGGGTTGTAAAGGTTAGGTCCTAAAACCAGGAAAGTTAAGTAAAGTTTCCCATTTAATTGGGAACTTTCCATTTTTTAGTTTAATTTTCCATTTCCAACAATGATTTTTTCCGGTTATAGCGCCATCTATCCATAATTAGACAAAATGTCTCGAATAAAAGTGACTTATTTTTATGTAAGGAATTCAAATCTACAATAAAAAATTGGGCTCCTATTTAAGATTTTAAAGTTACCGCACACCGCACACTCCACCTTCGTAGGGTGTCGTGTTTGGTGTGATTCGATAGATTTTTCAAAAATGCATATACGTATAAATACGTATATTTTTCAGTTTTTCAATCTGATGTTTATTTTGTGAATTATCGCTGGTTTCCAATTTAAAATTTAAAATTCACCCCCCAACACTCTCCGTGGAGGGTCGTGTTTTGAAAAATTTTTGAAAAATATTCAACACTTATTTTTTAGTTTTTCGTTCATTTCGCGAAATATTCGCTTGCTCACAGCGTCAGATTTTTGAAATATATACTGTTCTGCATGTACTTAACTTAAACATCTGACGATTTCGAGTTTTTCTTAGGATATATTTTTTTTCGGACCTCCCTTAACGAACTCCCCTGTATTAGGGTCCAATATATGGTAGAGGTACATTTACAGGGTACAAGGTTTCTCCCCATGTGATTTTCTGACGCGCTCAGCGGAAATATAACTATTGACAATAATACCATACAACGAACAGATATGTACTTACAAAGATGTATGTGGGACATGAGATTAAAATAAGCAGAGATAATAATCAAACACATGAAATACAGAGGTGAATAGGCCTCAAATGGGCAGCATATTTGATGAACTAAGCCATATTTTAAAAATTTCAATTGCCATTGTGGCTCAAGCAAAATGTTTATGATCGTATAATAATGCCAATGCCACATTATCGTCACAGATATAGTAAAACCAACAATACAGTTGAGTCCAGGGTTCTTTACCCGTGCGTCATTAATACCTGGCGAGATAAAACACATACATTTTATCTAGCATCATTGTCTTCCACGCATGAAACTAAAGACAAACCAGATTATTAAGAACCAGTTATTAAGTAAAGACACATATGTTATTTTTATAAACACTCTAGAGTCAGTACATCGAAAAGATATAGGTACAAAAAAGACGCCTGGCGACGTTGTCAGACTTCAGACCGTTCAGGCTGTTCAGATAAGTACAATTTGTGAAGTTTCTGGTTTGTTTACTTGTCACTGTCAGTCTGTTTAATATTTTGGTGTTTTTGTGTCCTGTTTTTGCATTTAGAAGTTATTTATATTAAACCAACAGTTGTTTTGACAACTAATTTTATACTTGAGTTTGAAATTTTATGGTAAGTGTATTTTATTTAGATATTAATTTATATACAAAGTTAACCTCATTCATAGTAGTTGTTAAGGGATGGTTTTTGTTTGTAAAAGTAAAACAAATAACAACAAGAAAAATATTTTTCCACCTACCTCTACCGAAAGTATACTTATATTTGACAGTTGACAGTTATATTGTACCTACTTGTCAGTTTTAGTTCTAATAAATTTTGTTGGTTAGTTACATAAATAAATTAAGTAAAAATGAAAAAATTACTTATTTTTTGAGGAAAGTGGAAAAACCATATGTATAACATGGGAGTAAAGTGCATTTTCCTCCCTTGAATGATTACTGCCCGACGCGTAGCGGAGGAAACTTCATTCTCGGGAGGAAAAGTAGCACTTTCCTCCCTTGTTATACAAATAGATATTTACACCTACCTCTACCTAAAGTATACTTTTGCGAACCTGATTGTAGGGGGCAAAGTTGTACTTTTCCTCCCTAGGGAGGAAAAGTAAAAGTGAGGTCATGGTATTTCATTCATGAAATATAACTTATTGACGCCCTGTACAATATCTATTTTCTATTAAGTACGTAAGTATCTATACATTTTAACGTTTATTTATAAAACAACCTGTAGTTTTGCAGAATGGTAAAAACAGTAAATTGTTATTTTGATTTAACAATGTTTACATTAATAATTTGACTTATATTTGACAGTTACAGTTATATTGTACCTACTTGTTAGTTGTAGTTTTAATAAATTTTGTGGTTTAGTTACATAAATAAATTAAGCAAAAATGAAAAAATGACTTGTTATTTGAGGAAGGTGGAAAAACCATATGTATAACATGGGAGTAAAGTGCCTTTTCCTCCCTTGAATGATTACTGCCCGACGCGTAGCGGAGGAAACTTCATTCTCGGGAGGAAAAGTAGCACTTTCCTCCCTTGTTATACAAATAGATATTATTTTTAAATATTTATATTATAACAAATATTTAATATCACTGAAGATATTAAACTAATTTATTAAGCTACTTCAAATGTAGCTGTAATTCTGCACCAAAATTTTAATTTTTATTTATTTTATAACATCAAATTTTATACTGTAATTCGTGATTGAAGTAATAGTCACTTTCTGTCACTTGCTGTTGCGTGGAATAGATTTCCGACTTATTTCGTATGCTTTAATTAAATGATGACACACGGGTAAAGAATCATGGGCTCAAGTGTAAGTAGAGTTTTGCAAGTGGGTTTAAGTTCCCACAGTCGCAGTCATCTCAAATTAGGGAAAAAATGGGTTTTGCCCCTACAAAATTATGGAGCAAAAACTTTAACATTCAAGAAAAAACACACACATAAATTCAGTTACACAACGATGCATGGAATGTACATACCCTACAATGCTGGTCGATGTTAGATTATGCTAATATGCGTAATTTTCATGGAAAAAACTTATATTTTTAGCCTTGAAATCATATAATTTCGATTATTTTATTCATAGGAGATTCTGACCAATAGAAAGCTACATAAATCTAAATTAAATCGATAATTTTTGATAATTTCCCGTCGTCAAGTATATTACGTCAGATGCCCTTCGTTGCTACGAAAAAATACATTCAGTGACATTAATGACAATTAATGTTTTAAAAATTATAAAAGTGATGACTTTCAACCGTCAAAGATTTATAACTGTGTGTTTAATTGTACTAATTTGTACTTACATAATTAAATTACAATAAAATTTTGGTTTTGAACAGTTTTATTCATGAAATAATCGCAACAAATTGCACTCGATCTCTAAAATTAATATATAATTTTAGAGATCTTGTGCAATTACTACTGATAGTTTGTGTCAATTTCAGTTTGCTAAAGTTTGCTTAAAGTTATAGTTTTTTTATGAACTATCATTGAAACTGTATTAGGTACCAATATTATTAACGAGTATGAAAAATATTTTTTTATTGCACAAGCCCTGAAGTTACTAAAATATACAATTTTTTTTCATATTTTATGCATATGTAATTTTACCACAAGTTAAATTTTTTCAACCCCTTGTACTCACCTAGAGACATTTAAAAACCCTTTAAAATTAGCAAAAAAGCAGGCTTCCGAATATACAAATATTCACAGACCGTTTTAAAGATTGTTTTTCAATTAGTTTGACGATATTCAAAGAGAAAAAAGTTGAGGAGAAAAGAAAGGCACTCAAATACGCGGAATATGAATTTTTTATTTCTTAGTCAAGAAAACGATGAATAATATCGTCGCCCCCGTTAGGTAAATTATTCCGATTCGATTTTTTTGCACAAACTTACTCAAAAAGAGGTCCTTATAACAAATCCACAGGGTGACAGGAGGTACCGTGATCGAAAAATTGTTTAAACAATTTTTTTTAAATTCACAAAAACAATTTTTCACTTCGGAAATTTTTTTTAGATCATTTGAGTCAATCGGAGCAAAAAATGTTTCTTGTGATTTTTCTCTAAAATTGATTGTTGTCGAGTTATACGCGATCTAAAAATTTGAAAAATGCGAAAATGACCATTTTCGAGGCTTAATAACTCGGTTAAAAACTATTATTATGAAAGTCAGAAAGTAATCAAATCAAAGTTTAAAGCCCCCCCTACACGATTCTGATGAAACTTTTGTGATTATTTTATTACTAAGCTGGTATTTTTAATTAATAACAATGAGCGCTGAGAGCATATTGAGGCGGCCGTCAATGTGCGTGCGAGTGAGATGCAGCATTGGACGGCCGGAATGGCGCATCTCGTTCGCACTCGCCATAGACGGCCGCTTAATACGCGGTTAGCGCTTAATTTTAATAATTAAAAATAGCCGCTTAGTAATACAATAATGACACAAATTTCTTCAGGATCTTGTACGGGGGACGTTAAACTTTGATTTGGTCACTTCCTGACTTTCCGAATAATTTTTAACCAAGTTATTAAGCCTTGAATTTCACGTTTTCCAAATTTTAAATCGCGTATAACTCGACAACAATAAATTTTAGTGAAAAATCACGAGAGCAATTCGGCTATCCCAAGTAGAAACACTGTAAGCGCCAATTCGAAAAATGTTCACCAGAGTAGAAAACGTAAAGGACTCAACTTTTCAAATTTTTATTTTGTTTGAAATAAAAGTGAACACACATTAATTTCAAAAATACCAAGTTTCTTGTAAAAGGTATATATTAAAATACCCTAGATAAGGGTCACAATACAAAACGTTTTCGGATTAAGGAATCCATCATCAGTGTTTAAAAGCCAAAATTTGCATGCATGAGCCACCAAAATGTATAGGGTAAAAACCCTTTAAATGTAAATAATAAAGTTATTTTACATATTTATATAAAATTCATCGGATGTTATAGATAAACCTGGATGTTACCCAGGGCAACACAGGACTCTCCCCACGTGGTTGGAACTTTTTTTGGAGAAAACCTCACATATTGGATTTCAATGGCCAACTGACCATTTCAATGGCCATTAAAATCCAATATGTGAGGTTTTCTCCAAAAAAAGTTCGAACCACGTGGGGAGAGTCCTGTGTTGCCCTGGGTAACATCCAGGTTTATCTATAACATCCGATGAATTTTATATAAATATGTAAAATAACTTTATTATTTACATTTAAAGGGTTTTTACCCTATACATTTTGGTGGCTCAGGCATGCAAATTTTGGCTTTTAAACACTGATGATGGATTCCTTAATCCGAAAACGTTTTGTATTGTGACCCTTATTTAGGGTATTTTAATATATACCTTTTACAAGAAACTTGGTATTTTTGTGATTTATGGTATACAGCCAGCTACAGGAAGTTTATTTTCCTCGTGGATTTTACACATTAATTTAGTAAAAAATACTCATGTTTTTCAGTAAATATTTTTATGCCTGAATTTTATTTCCTGACTAGGTTTTGAACACATACAGTGTTTTTATTTGGGAAACCTGAAAATATAGTATAAAATGTCCCACTTTTTAAAGACATTAACTACCACAAATGATACTTTATTTAAGTTCCTTTAACAAATATAATATAATAAATTGCAACAATTTAATGGTCAGTGTCTGGGTCATGTAATTGCTGTCATCCAGGGTTATGGAAAAGCTTGTCCACTAGTATCTCTGAGGCCCTGATCGACAGGCGAGTAAAACCGCGGTTTTGTGGCTCGTCGATAAAGCTCGCCAGTGTATCATTGCAATACCGCGGTTTTATTTACCGACAAGCCTGGCTCGCAGCTCCTCAGTTTGTTTTATTTTTTACTTGACTCGTCGTTCAAAACCGCGCGTGTATTACGGCTGGCAAGCCAAGCCGACAGTTTTCGGCGACCGTTTAAGTGAAAAGATCAGTTTTTAATCACGGATATGAACTCTTTTTATTAGAATTTATATATTGCTTACGAGACTGTTCTTGTTTATGGAAATGTAAATCGCCAGAGTACAAAAACAAAGCAATTCGATTTACCGCATATGATAAACTCTTAGCCAAGCCGCACATCAAAGAAACATGAAACGAAAAACATGAAACATGAAACGAAAAACATGTTTCATGAAAAGAAAACACTGCTAAAAAAATCTCAAAGTCCGCCTACTAATGAAACGAGTGTGATTCATGCTCATGACACATTTTTATTTTCGGAGAGTTTCATAAATGGCCGGACGTATATTTGTTTAGCATTGGTTTATTTCCATGAAACGTAATTTACGTTTCATGTTTCTTTGATGTGCGGCCTGTCATGAGCATGAATCACACTCGTTTCATTGGTAGGCGGACTTTTGAGATTTGTTTAGCAGTGTTTTAGTTTCATGAAACATGCTTTTCGTTTCATGTTTCATGTTTTTCGTTTCATGTTTCTTTGGTGTGCGGCTTGGCTTAAATATCGTAAAAAAATGAACCCAACTCAACTAGAACCGATGTCAAGAAAAAAATTAAATCATTGAGAGCTTCCTACAGGAAAGACAGTAGCAAGGTTACGACACGTTGGCTGTGGACGGTTGACACGACTCTTTTGCTCGCTAGTCGATCAGCACCAACGAGCCGCGAGTAAACCGTCGTTACTGCGGTATTATGGCTCGCACGTCGATCACCCACTTGGACTGATCAAGTACGCCAAAACGATCATCCGTTTTCAGGTATCAAAGAAATAAGTTTCTCTATTATTTCTGTATAGGTACATATTTATACAAATTATATTAAATTCTCTATATAAACAAATTATATTATGCAGTTTTTAATAAAACATTTTCGTTTATTGTTATAACTTTGTGTATATACTATTTAGTCGATCTAGACGGTCCAGTTAGCCGAGGCGCAGTCAATCGACAAGTTTAGTGGATTTGCGATTTGCTATGGCTGGTTCGAGCCTCAGCTAGGTCATGAAATTAATAAAAGGCCAACGCTGTAGTATAAAACTCGATAGAGTCTACGGCTTGGTCTGGAATAAACTGGCGTCTGATTGGCCTATGGAGGAGCGGTACGGCAAGGAATAAGGGCTTGCGGCTTGGTGATACTCCTCCATAGATCCCTACCGAAGGGCGTTGACGACCAAGAACGGTGTATATATATATATATAATATTTATATTAAGGTTTAGTTTTACAGCTTGTAGTTTTTTTATTAATTTGGGCTATTATAAAGTTATCTTACTCAAAATTCAGCCGACTTACAAGTGAAAAATCAACTAAATTCTGTAATTTTTCAATGTTTTTGCAGCATCCGTGTTTCTAATTATTGGTCAAGGTTTACCAAACATTATTTTGTAGATTTTTTAAGAACAAAATTGATTTTGTAAAGACTATTTATATTTGTTAGTTTACGAATTATAATAAATTAAACAATTAAATTGTTTATAATAAATTCTCGTCACTTCCGGCGCAAAAGAAAGTTATAAATTCGAATATATTATTCGATTTTTATTCATATTTGATAATTAATAGGTAACACCCAGTTTAATTTTAAAAATAATAATTAATACAATAAACTTAAATATTTTATACACGACAAATTTCTACTGCACTTATCACAATAACCATCAATAACTAACAACCAACTAAAAATTGCCTTGGAAATATCAATGGTCTTGGCCAATGTAAAATGTAAATCATGCGATTTCCACGGTAAATCACTGTAAATCCCAAAAACCAAATAAAAACACTGTAAATCCCATATTTACAGTGTTTATACTTGGGGATATGGATATAATGTGTTTTAAATTGGTGAAGTGAAGATGGAATGTGATATGTGTTTCATAGCAATGTTAAATTGTGGTTTTACTAATTTTTTTTTCTTCCTTGGTAATTGGTAGATAACAACACCCTAAATCCAAAAATGCAATAAAAGTGATTTTGAAAAAAATGGATATACAGTGTTTCTATTTGGGGCAGCCGAATTGTTTCCTCATATAAACCCAAATGATCTAAAAAAATTTGTTCGAAGATAAAAATAATTTTTGTGAATTTGTTTAAAAAAATTATTTAAACAATTTTTCGACCGTGGTATCTCCTGGCACCCAGTGGATTTGTTATAAGGACTTCTTTTTGAGTATCTAAGTTTGTGCAAAAAAATCGAATCGGAAAAATTTACCTAACGGGAGCGACGATATTACCTGGACTAAAAATAACGTGATTTTGATAAAAAATTATTGTTGAGCGCCCTTTCTTTCAAGTGCTGAAACTTTCAGGGTCTTATTTTTTCATCACAAGAACGTTAAAAAATCATTGAACAAAAAAAGTATCGATTTATTTTGAAGCACTCTAATGTAGTAGGTACGTTTAAAACTTACCACTGTAGATCATATTTGCAGCATGTAATTTATGATGTACAGATTGGGATCGAACAGCAAGTCTTCGAGCCACTAATAGATCCTCCGGAGTACAACCGGGGGGTAGCCTCCACATGGCTACCCTTTATGAACACAACATTGTTTTAGATCGTTTTTAAGTTTATGAAAACATACTTTTTATGTTCACCAGCATACTGTATTCTGTATTTAAAATAAAGCTTATAAATATATTTACTACAAATGATCAGGCTATATAATATAGTGTATTTATTATTATAACAAAACAGTACAAATTACTACATATGCAGACGATGTCGCCATTATTAGTCATTAATAGAAGCAAGACACGACTAAAGGAAACGTTCAAGGAAATTGATCCTGAAGCACAAAAAAGAGGGCTTAAAATAAACGAAACAAAAACTAGGTAGGTACATGACTATGACCATCAAAAGAACACCTGAGAATGAAAATAATATAACAATAGACAATTATACTATTGAACGTGTGGATGCCTTCACATATCTGGCACAGAAATCAATCAGAAAAATTCCGTAAGTAGCGAAATTAATGCACGTATTTCCAGTGGAAATCGTACATACTATGCTAATAAAAAAATGATGACATCGAAATGATTAAACAAGAGAACCAAAATGACTATCTACAGAACTTTGATTAGACCCGTAGTAACCTATGGTTGTGAAACCTGGGTAATGACGAAAAAAGATGAACCCCAACTCAGAACATTCGAGAGAAAGATACTGAGAAAAGTATATGGTCCGGTGCAAGAGGAAGACGGCACATGGAGAATCAGGAGAAACGACGAGGTTATTGAACTGAATGAAGGGTATGACATTGTAAGATTTGTGAAAAACAAAGACTGTCATGGCTGGGACATGTTCAGCGACAAGAAGACATGGAAACGACAAAGAAGATGTTAAAGCGGAAGCCGGTAGGAAGGCGGAAAAAAGGAAGGCACAGGACGAGATGGTTGGATGACATGGAAGACGACCTGAAAACCATGAATATAAGACAGTGGAGGAGAAGGGCACAAGAGAGATCTGAATGGAAAGACATAGCCAGACAGGCAAAGACCCATCCAGGGTTATGATTCCAAAAAAAAAAGAAGAAAAAGTATATTATTTATTATAAATTTTAGAAATATTAGATCTTAGATTAAGTCACATTGGTAAATAACGAAAGTTTTTAGTGAATACTTCAATGAATACTTCAGTTTTTTACTTATGGGTCACAAGTACCTATGTAATTTTTTAAAGACAAAAGTTGATATAATAAAAAACACATAGAGCTATGTAAATGTAAATACTAACCATAAAATTAAAGCATAAAAAGACAAATAAATGGATTAGAGAAAAAATTAAAGTCTCGAAAGAGGAATAGAAAAATTAAAAATGACAGTTTGAAGAACATTACATTAGACATGAAGATAAAATGTAGAAAAATCTATAAAAATGTGTGCCAAATTTCTCGACAAAATATTCAAAATTACAGCCGCAATCTTGGACCGCGTTTGTTGCTATCTGTTGATCGCTACTGTTGCCTCTTAATAAATGAAATATAAATATTTTGACGTTTGCTTTCAAAATTTGACATTTCACTTTTAACTGCAGTGCCTTAAAATTTTTAAAGCACCCAGTGCTTTAAAGTGACATTTTTAAGGTTTCTATGGAGTGCTAAAAATTGCATTCTTAACACGTTTGTAGAAAAAAAATTGAATAGTTTCAATATGTGCAGAAAAGTAAAGAAATCGCAGGGATTCAAAGAGCAGAGAAAGTAGAATTACGGATTTAAAAAATAAACTACAGAGATGGACTGAATACATAAATGAATTATTTTCTGACAATAGAAACAATCTTCCACAAATAAAGAGTGAAATCGGTCCTGGTATGTTAAAAAAGAAATATAAAATCTACTAAAAATGGAAAAATAACGGGGCCTGACAAAATTCCTACAGAACTTATGAACGACAACTCCATAACAATAATTTTACATCTGATGAACGCCATATACAATACCTACTGGTTACTAAACTAGGAATTAGTCCAAATTCTAAAGACAAAAAATATAGACAAAAGGGACTTACGAGCAATAACAAACCTTTACTGGAATCAAAGAGCACAAATTATAGCAGATAACGAACCCAGTCCAGAAATTGAAATTAGGAGTCTCCATTACTATTCAATGCATATGGTGAATCCATTTTTGAAGAAACACTATTATCTGAAAGTGAAGGAATAATATTAACGGAAAAACTATTAACAGCTTATTTCCTTCTCATTGAGACAGAAGACGATTTCCAAAAATTAACACATATCTTCAATACAACAGCCAAGAAATACAATATGCTAATATCAGCAGAAAGAACCAAATGTATGACAACATCTAAATACCCACTACGATGTAAAATCGAAATTAATGGGAAAATAATAAAACAGGAAGCAAGGTTTAGATATCAGAAAATAGATATAACCAGTTACGGAGATGTTGAAGAGGAAGTACGACAACAAAGCTTAAAAGCAAGTAAAGCGGCGGGACCTCTTAATGACACAATCTGGAAGAACAAACACCTAAGACAAGACACAAAAGCAAGAATCTATAAAGCAGCAATTATTCCTATATTGACATACACGGCGGAGACAAGACCTGACACATCTAAGACGAGACGACTACTAGAAACAACAGAGATGAAAATATTTTGACGAATATCAGGGAAAGTTCTGTTGGATAGGGAGAGAAGTGAAAACATAAGAAGATCATACAATGTAGAAGACATAAATGGATGGGTGACAAAACGGAAACATGAGCGGAACGAACACAAAATGGTAGAGGATAGGATAGTACGAATAGCACAAGATAAGGCACCAAATGGAGGAAGAAGTATTGGCAGACCAAGAAAAAGATGGTGCCATAATTTAAACCATTTAGGAGGCTAATATTGAACAAGAAAGAGGCTTTAAAGCCTAGATACAAGATGGAAGAAGAAGAAGAAGAAGAAGAACTATTAATAGCATAAGATATGCAGATGACACCGTGATTGTGGCAAGCTCTGCTGAATAACTTCACTTCAACTACTACTAAACAAAACAAACAGTTTCTGTCAAGAATATGGACTATAAAAAAATACTATGATAACTACGAGAACAACTATACGAACATAAATACATAGATGGAAAAGGTTGATAGGTACACATACCTGGGAAACTGAATTTCAGAAAATAATGGTCAAACAATAGAAATAAGAGCCAGGATAGAAATACCAAGGAATGATTTGTAAAAATGAAAACAATTCTCTGCAATAAAAACCTTTAAAGTTAGACATTGAAGCAAGGACACATAAATAAGCTAGATACAGTAATTTGAAATGTGGGCAGTATACTTAGAATACCATGGACACAGAAGAAAACGAACACGGAAAGAGGTATTGCGAGAAATGGACAAAAAACAGCGATATGAAATGCTAACACGATAATACAGAGAAAGATAGGAGGAGGGAGTATAGGAAGAAGGAGAGTGTCATGGTTGAAGAATTTAAGGAACTGATTTAAATGCAGTTCCATAGAACTCTTCAGAGCAGCGGTTGATTGAGTGAAGTTAGTGATGATGATATCCAACCTCCGATTGGGAGCGAGCACTTAAAGAAGAAGAAGAAACTAAAATTCGAGCAAAGGAAAATCACAACCAAAACTGGGATTAATAAATTGAGATTAAATAATAAAACTCAGATTAAATAAAACTCAAAATTGAACAGCACAATATCCTAACCAGCATTGTTTAACTTAGAAAATGCACATTTGCAAAAAATGTCAAGTCTGTCTTAAGTAAACAAAACTTTAACTGTATAAAAATTGGAAGAAAATTTTAGCACTAAATGCATTAGATTTGTTGTTGTTTGTTTGAGTTTATATGACTGTGAACATTAAATTCATTCTAGACCAGGAAGGATCCGTTTTTAGGTGGATGTGAGAGGTGGCATTCGGATTTTTGCGGATAAAGTTAGCTGATAACTTCGTTAATAATAATTGACTTATGCTCCTTCTCAAATATGCCCGGAACATTAATAAAAAAAATAAAATATTTAAAAATTTCAAAAAATTTTGTTTTTTTCTACTTTCTTTGCTTATAACTTTAAAACGATTCATTTTGGAACAAAGTCGTATAAAAATAAAACAAAGATAATTAAATTTTATATTAGATACGATTGGTTAAAAATGTCTTAATTTAACACCCTTGTTGCATAATAGCAATAAATATAAAATAAGGGGACAAAACAAGCCTGTCCTTATTCAATGTTTTTCCATCACTCAGGTTACACTTAAAACTTTCCTAATTCACCTAGAACATTTTTGTAATGTGCTTAAATCGTCCACCAGATTTCATTAAAATTGACTTACTAGATTTTGCATAATAATTTTGCATTTTTGGCTTATAAACAAATTAGTGCTGTGTCCGGAGGGGGTGCTACGGGCTCCTTTATTTAGATGGACTTATTCAAGTCTTTTTATGTATTTAGACCCGTAGAACACGAATTTTTTGGGTAACAGTTGATCAGGATGTCGATAAGATTGTTATAAACAAAGAACTTGAGGAATTACATAACATTGCTTTTTCGCAAAATAAAACATTTTTTTGTATTTCTTGAGTAATTCTAAGCAAAAAATGTTCTTACAAGTTTTTTCGTAGGATGCATAGTTTTCGAGATAAACGCGGTGGAACATTCAAAAAATCGAAAAATTGCAATAATTGTTGAACGAGAATAACTTTTGATTAAAAAATAAAATAGCAATTCTGCTGACAGGATTTGAAAGTTTAAGTCAAATTATACCGGTTTTAATTATTTGCATTGCTAAAATAGCTATTTATAAAACAGTTCGTGAGGTATGCTTTTTGAGAACGCACGCGATTTTTAGAAATACATCGCGTAAGTTCACAAAAAATACTTCACGCACAGTTTCATACAATATTTTATCTACGATAAACAAATAAAAAAACTGTAACTCTTCGTCACTGGAATTCATTTCTATTCTACAATTTTTAGAACTTTGATATTTAAAAATCCTAACTACTTTCAAACCACAAAACTGTCAAAAATTTTGTTGTAAGTCATTGCTCATATTGTCATCACTAGAGCTCGGGAAATATGCAAAATACATATTAAGTGCATATTTGCATATTTTGGATAAATTTTACCACAGGAAATCACCGAGGAAAAATTCAATGTAGAATCACTGTGGAACGATTCTACCAAAGAAATGTACCAAAGGAGGCTAGCACAGAAGATACAGCTGAAGCAGATAGACGACATCGAAGATATAAACGCGAGCTGGGAGAAAATTAAAAACAATATTGAAGAGGCAGCAACAGAAGCTCTAGGAAAACGCAAAGTCATACTGAACAAAAGAAACAACAACAATACACCATGGTTCAGAAAAGAAATAAAAGACAAATGTAAAGAGAAGAGAGACGCCTACATGAAGTATAAAACATCAAACACTCCAGAATCCAGAGACACCTATAGAAGAATACGAAATGAAACAAAGCAATTGGTACGAAGAACAAAAAATGAACACTGGGAACAGTTTACAAAAAGGATGGAAAGCGACTTCTACGGAACACAAAAACAAATATGGAGATTCATAAGAAACCAACGGAAAGAAATGGCAGAATTGAAGGAATACAATAACATACCAGCAAACGAATGGGAAAGATACTTGACGGAACTGTTTAAAGGAAAGGAAAATCATAATCAAAATAATAACCTACCTGAATTAAGACACGAAATTGAAATCAGTTTTCAGGAAGTAGGGGTAGCCATAAATTCACTCAAAAATAGGAAGTCACCAGGACCAGACGGAATAACCAACGAGCTTCTAAAATACGGAGGAGAAAGTATAACCCTAGAGATGACAAAACTTATACAAAAACTAATATTGCACTGCAAGATACCAGACGCATGGAGAAACAGCATAATGATACCAATGTTCAAAAAAGGAGACAAAGAAGACCCCAACAATTATAGAGGTATAAATCTACTAAACACCGCACTTAAGCTAACCACAAAAGTCCTAACCAACAAAATCAATAAACTAACAACTTTATCAGATGAACAACAAGGATTCAGATCCGGAAGATCCTGCGTAGACGCCGTATTTGTACTGAGACAAATCACAGAAAAGGCCATTGAGTACAATAAACCAGCATATCTATGTTTTATAGACCTGACAAAGGCTTTCGATCGCATCCAAGTCGAAGACGTCTTACATTTACTGTATGGAAGAAACATACCAATCAATATTATACAAACCATCGAAAACATCTACTTTCATAATCGAATACAGGCAAAGATAAATGGAAAACTAACGCAGTTTATACCAGTACAAAGTGGAGTCAGACAAGGTGACTCATTAAGCCCACTGCTCTTTAATATAATAATGGACGAAATAATAGAAGCAGTACGTAAAGGTCGTGGTTACAGAATGGGGAATAAAGAAATCAAAGTATTGTGTTATGCAGACGACGCCGCATTAATCGCCGAGACAGAAGACGATCTCCAAAGATTAACACACATCTTTAATACAACAGCCAAGAAATACAATATGATAATATCAGCAGAAAAAACCAAATGTATGACAACATCTAAATACCCACTACGATGTAAAATCGAAATTGATGGGAAAATAATAAAGCAGGAAGCAAGGTTTAGATATCTGGGAATTGATATAACCAGTTACGGAGATGTTGAAGAGGAAGTACGACAACAAAGCTTAAAAGCAAGTAAAGCGGCGGGATCTCTTAATGACACAATCTGGAAGAACAAACACTTAAGACAAGACACAAAAGCAAGAATCTATAAAGCAGCAATTAGACCTATATTAACATACACGGCGGAGACAAGGCCTGACACATCTAAAACGAGACGACTACTAGAAACAACAGAGATGAAAATACTCCGACGAATATCAGGGAAAAGTCTGTTGGATAGGGAGAGGAGCGAAAACATAAGAAGATCATGCAATATAGAAGACATAAATGGATGGGTGACAAAACGGAAACAGGAGTGGAACGAACACATTAGTAGAATGGCAGAGGATAGGATAGTACGAATAGCACGAGATAAGTCACCAAATGGACGAAGAAGTATTGGCAGACCAAGAAAAAGGTGGTGCGATAACCTAAACAATTTAGGAGGATAATATTGAAGAAGAAACAGGCTTTAAAGCCTACATATAAGAAGGAAGAAGAAGAAGGATAAATTTTATAAGTACATATGCATTTATTAAAAGTGCATATTTTGAGTTATTTAGAAAAAATCGCTTTAAAACATGCATTTTATCACCAAAAATCAAAATCTTTAATAACTTCAAAAGCAATGATTTATTTTAATAACTTTATATAACAAATATTCCTTAGAATTTGTCCCTCTATCGATTTATGGGGTTATTTTAAAAAAATTAATTTTCACCCACGAAAAGAGGGTGCCATTTACCCCCAGGGTAAAAGCGCAAGTTTTCATCAGTTTTCGTGAAAATGGAGGTTTACCGAAATCAATGATAATAGTTGATTTTTACCTTCAGTGACTGCACTATTCGCGGTGTGCAAGTAATTGGAAGGGATACGAGAAACGATCGTGCGCGAATAGCGGAGAAATATTGCAGCTTTCTTAAATAATACATATTGTCAATTGAAATTGTCAAATTGACGTACATTTCATATCTACTGTCATTGAAGAAGAAAAATTATATATTGCTCCACAATATTGATATGATATACAATTATTATATAAAGGTAAATTTAATTAATTGTATTTTGCTTGCAGTACTGCATTTTAATAACTAATTTTATTTACTACATACAATTGTTTACTTTTTAATAACATAACCTGAATCTTACTTTGTCTTCTTATTATTTTTTTGGACTATGGCCTTGACAATTATCCAATAACTAGGACTAATATAATTGGCCAATATAATTAAAAGTGCGAAGAAAGTTGCTGAGCGTAGAAACCAGGTGTCGCTTTGCCGACCTTGCACGGTCCCAATAGAAAAGAAATTGCAATTCAATAATCGAAATGCGCGTATTTTGCATGCTCATAAATTAGTAAACGCTAAGTACGTAGCCCCAAAATAATTAATTTTATTAGTTTTAATTACAATTATTCTCTCTTAAGCCGGGAAGATGGGGAGGTTTTCTTGCGAAGGGGTAGTAGCTCAATAATCGAAATGCTCGTATTTTTAAAGTTTATTCTTAGAATTTATACGCTATGCTATACGAATTATATTCACCATACGGTATATTTTAATTTTTCTCGACATTTTTCTCTTGAGTTCAATCAATTAAATGGCTATTTGAGGGTTAAGGGAATAAGCTCAAACATCTAAACTATATACCTATATCCTTTCGAAAGCTCATACATAGCTCGTAATTCCGCGGCAAAGATTGACTAAATATCTCTATTTTTAAGTATAGGACAAAAATATTAAATTCCTGCCCAGTGTAACGGGCTCAAAATATTTAAGCTAAGGTATATGAAAGCTCATAAATATCTCGTAGTTTAGTGCTATTTGTATTTTAGTTTCTATAAGATGGGAGGCTAGCTCAACAGGGGTGAAATAGAAAGAAGTTTTTCCGCGAATAAACAATTATTATCAGATAGACGGCACAGTTTTTCTCTAGAAAATTTAGAAAAGCATTTAATAATAAATATATAGTTTTAACTTTAATAATAATATAATAAAGAATGATGATGCTAAATATAAAGAATATATGAATATAATGATGTAGGTGATAGAAATTTCAAGAAATACTTTTAGGATGTTGGCATAAAATAAATTAAATACCTTCAATACAAAGATTGCTGCGTTTTATATTTATATGCATGAAATATATAAAAGCATATTTTAGTGCATATTTCAACTGTTTTTGTGCATATATGCATGCATATTTTAGGGTTTTTTAAGTGCATATTTCCCGAGCTCTTGTCATCACCGTGACAACGCGAAAGTTAAGAATATTTGATTATATGAAAGTGTGCCAGAAAACCCATTGAAAGTGTGCGAAAAAGTAAATCCCATTTAAAATACATTGTTGCTTCACGCACACTTTAAACCCTTCACGCACTGCTATCTATAATGACAGTTTTCACAAACTAAAAACGTATATATAATATGACATAGAGTAGATAAATTAATTTTTTTATTATTAAACAAAGCTATTTGTTTATAAGCCAAAAAATTGTTTATAATTTTAAAACATTGCTGAGGCCCCTTAAATAATCGGATTTTAATTCTGTAAAGTGTATTAGATAGGTAGAACACCTCTTTATATGTCAAAACATTTATATTACAAATTTATTATGCAAAATCTATTAGGTCGATTTTAATGAAATTTGGTAGACCATTTAAGTAAGTTATAAGAAAAGATTAAGTTTTTAAAGTTTTTTAACTAAGGTTTTAAGTTATAAGAATTTTCTAAGCGAATTACTAAGGTTCTAAGTGCCACCAAAGTGGTTAAGAAACATTGAATAACAACAGGCGTATTTTGCCCCCTTATTTTGTATTTATTGCTATATTGCAGAAAAGGTAATACCTTAAGAACTTAAAACGAACCGTTTTAAAGTTATAAGCAAAGAAAGCAGAAAAAATCGATGTTTTTCGAAATTTTTAAATAAATATTTTAATTTTTTTATTAATGTTCCGGGCATATTTGAGAAGGAGCATAAGTCAATTATTATTACTGAAGGTGTCACCTAACTTTATCTGCAAAAATCCGAATGCCACCTCTCACATCCAAAAATACACGTTTTTTACAGATTAGTCCTGGCCTATTCGCCATTCATTAGATTTAAAGATGTGCAAAATAAAAAAACTACACGTATCATACTTGCAAACTTAATTTTTCTACCTATAGAACCCGCGTCATATTTATCTTTTGCAGCAACTTGATCATTTATATTATGAACTCCCGAAAAAATTCACTACATATTAGGTTTATCACAAAATCGGAATCTGTATTGCATTCAATCACTTGCGAAACTCACAACATTTGAATCATCGCATGAGCGCTTCGAGAGTTAAACAATAAGTGGCGTCCCGGCGCCAAATATCACGCGGAGCATCCCCTCTACTGTTCTCAATCTTACTACCCTTAAAGGTTTATTGGTTTTAAAAAGTACAGATATATAAAACAAGACTCCTGTGCTCAGATATATGAACAAAATCATGTACTCAGATATATGCACATACAGCAATACATACATTTAGGTCAGGGCATATAATTTTTGACATCAAAAAACATAATAACAGAATGGAACGTAAACGTATGTAAAAGTAACATTATTAAAATTTTGAGCTATTTATTCAAATTTTCAGATTATTTACTCGAAAAAATTTAAATTTCATGTTACATTGATAGACGGGAAAACTGCAACTTCATAAAACATAAAAATTACAAGAAATATGCGAAAATTTAGTAGATTTTGTAAAATCTACTATTTTCGCTGCAATATAAAGAAAAACTGCTGCAATTGTTTTCAGTAAAAAGTTGATTTATTAAATTCCAATTACATGTATGTCATAAAAAATCTCGTAATATACAGAGTGTTTCAATAATAATTTTACATATTTTAACTGTAAATTCCTGGGCTCAAATATTAAGATTTAACCCATATCAATTAAATAAAATGTGGCTCCATACTTTACAGAGTTACAGAGTGTTTTATTTAAAAATTTAAAAACTATTTGTACCTAGTACCTACTTTAAAACTATTTGACTATTGTCAAAACCTTGTCATATTCGGCAGAGAGTGTGTACTGTACACTCTACCACAGTATGTTAAATACACGTTTCTGGCTACTACCAGAGGCGTGCGACAGGGGAAAGTGAATGGTTGATCCTTTCTAAATTCTATGCCTCTGGCGGAATTGCTATTTTAGCGAAATTTTTCGATTGTTCAATACTTTCCATGTAAGTAGTATACTCTCCATTCGTTCCGATAAAAATGTTCGAGATATTTGAAGTTAAAAATGAAGAAGCACATTTATTTTGATTAATGTTGTTATGCCGGTATTTTTGAGTCACAAGATTGCATTTATTGCGCAAATAAAATTTTAATTGTTAATAACAAAAAGAAGCATATTGCTATTTCTTAAAAGGAATAGCTGCATTCAACATTTAAAAACAAACCGTTGTTCTAAAAATAACCATTCTGTCATAATATAAATAAAAGGACAATTTTAATACCGCGAAAATATCAAAAATACATTTTAACTACCTACCTTATATAACAAATGTTTAATGTGACGCCCATTTATCTCAATAAGCTAATTAATTCTTTCTATCCCGCGTCATTTTTAATTTGAAATATCTCAAAAAAATAACGACTTTATTTTTACGAATAAATAGTATGTTATTTACATAGAAAGTATTGAAGGTATAAATGTAAATCTGAATAAAATGGAGTACCTTATGGTAGTATCGGACTGAGGCTTACTTAGAATCAGCAACTAAAATGAATAAATAAGAGTGACTACTTTAATGGCAAGAAAACATCAGTGATTAGCATTGGCCGATGATCTGGTCTTAGGACCAGAGAAACTTTGTTCAGCCTGTCGGTTCTCATACAAAAATACAGAGATAAGATCATGATCATAGGCTGAATCCCTAACTTACAGATAAATAGAACTACCTGTGATAAGCTAATATAAAAAGTGACAAAATTCAAACCCGTGGGCTTGTGAATAACAGATAACAGATAACCTAGACCCATACCCAGAAATAAGATTAAAGGCAAAAATGACAAGAACGACTTTTCTTACGATGAATATCTTGTTAAACAATCACAGCTTTATAATAACTGCTAGGATCAGATTTGTCTAATCTTACGTGCATTGGGTCTTATTGTATGGAGTATAGGCTTAGACTATGACAGTCGGTACAATGAACCATTTGATTATAAAACAAAAATACAGAAGGCCGCAGAGGATCTGGCTGTAGACAGAGTTTCTGATTGTAGAACATTCGTGATTGGACGGAACTCACATAAATTTCTGAGAATTGCACAAAACCTCAGACAGTTTGTCGAAATAATTTCCGATCACCAATGATGGAAAGAGTACTTGAAGAAGAGGACGATCTGGTAATCTTAGATAGAATTAAAACAGGCTGATAGAAGCAGTCATAAAACTGAAGGAGAAGGCAATGCCTAAAGAATTGTGGATAAACTAAACAAAAACACCGTATACGGAATGGGAAAAAAGGGTATGAAAGTGGTAGCGTATATCGCTAACATTCAACCAGAAGTGTCAAAATATAGTAGAGACCATAGAAATAGAGTAGAGTAGAGGCAATAGAATACATAGGGAAAAAATGAGAACAAAGTGATTTGACCATGAATGTGAATCTAGATTAAAGATAAAAACTAACAAAATGATGGAGTGAATAACAAGATTAACAGATGAGAAAACAGAAAAGAGAACATTTTTGAGAAGAAAGAAAAACAATACCTATACTAAAGTTCACATTCAGATGGCAGATGGCAGCGTTACAGAGATACGCCTGTACCTTCAATGTGGCAGAAATAACTACAATGTTGTCAAAGTTTTCAATCGTACGTTATGGGCCGGCTCCTATAAAATAATTATAATTTGGGAAATATTTACGAATTGGCAACACTGTTATCCTATATCCCTACACTGCCATCTGAATGTGACTTCCACTTCCAATATAGAATATGAATATTGGATAAGGCAACTTGAGAGCAATCACAGAACTAGTCAGTCTAGCTCTAGGCAGTTTATAAGGAAATAAAAACACTAAAAGCCAATAATAGTCCTTGGGCCCATCAAAATATTTATTTATGCACCAAGTCAGTAAAGTCACTCTTTATCGAACGAGTCTTGATATTACGAGAAGAGCGAGCGAGGCGAGTAACAGACGAGTTCGATAAAGAGTCTTTACTGATGTGGTGCATACACAATTTTATCGCCAACATAATTTGATTGGAAATCAACTTGGAATTTGAATTCCGATGATTCGCACCCTAAAGTTGACTACGTAAGAGTTTGGGCTCTGTAATTATTTAAAAGTAATATAAAATTTATAAAATAAATTGAATAAAAATCCGTCGTTTATTTAACTTCTTTAAAATCTCATTATAACACTACACAATTTCTTTAATTTGATTATCTTCATTATTTCATAAAATTAATCATCTTTAATTTTAATAATCCCTGAATGAAAAACTGGAAAATGAAGTACCTACTGAAAGCTTGACAGCTTAGATAATGCCAAAATATATTTTTTCTACAACCGTGTTAAAAATGCAATTTTTAGCACTCCATACGAGCGTTAAAAATGCTACTTTAAGGCACTAGTGCTTTAAAAATTTTAAGGCACTGCAGTTCGTATTGATCGTATAGACAATTTTGATGTATTGTCAAAAAAATATAAAAATGGAATGTCAGTCAAGTTCAAGTAAAAGTTTTTGTAGATATTGTCCTGTAATTACGTTTGTAGAAAAAATATTGTATGATATGCGTATTAAAAAGTACATTTTTAAGGCACTCATGTGAATTGCAGAACTCGCTTCGCTCATTTTGCAACTTTCACATGCGTGCCTTAAACGTGTACTTTTAACACTTATATCATAAATAACTATTATCTACAATTTCACTTTCTACAATAATTTGATATTGGTTTTAAGACTTACTTGCAATTTACAATTGAAGAACTTTTTAAATTTTAGACGTCATAATAATTTCATGACAGTGATGACAGATAACTTTTGCAAGATGGCCGCTTTAGATTTTTAATCGATAGTTATCAATATTGAATAATTACTAAATCGGTAAAGTTTTAATTTATTTTATCGCCAACCGTCACTAAAGTCATTCATTATTGTACTCATTTGATGCCATTTGCGGCAGTAAAGTAACACGTTATTGTACTGAAAGAAGAATTTTACTTTACCTGCCGCGATTAATTAAATTAACTGAGATTGAATGTAAGCGGTCGATGGCAGTAATCGATTATTTATTTGAGTGAACTTAAATTTTATTTACTTTAAATTATTAAAAATATTGTACAAAATTTACGTTATTATTAATTAAATTTATGTCAGAAAGTGAAATTCTGTAGTATTTTGCAATTATATTCATAAAACATAAATCGAAACTTTACAGATTTAGTAATTAGTAGGTACTTATTCAATATTGATTACTTGCGAACAACTATCGATTAAACATCGAAATCGTCCATCATGCACAAGCATTCTGTCATCGTCATTACTGTCATACGAAATTTTTGTTTTGTCCAAATTTAATAAAATTCTTAAATCTTGTTAAGTTTTGTATTAATGCAAATATATTATGAAATGGTATTTGTGTTAATTCGATTATATATATATATATATATATATATATATATATATATATATATATATATATATATATATATAGAACGGTGACAGATATTAATGATTATTTCACTCGTAGGAGATTCTGACCAATAGAAAGCTACAGAAATAAAAATTAAACTGATTATTTCATTCATACGAGATTCTGACCAACAGAAAGCTACAGAAATAAAAATTAATCTGATTATTTTTTAATGATTTTAACTTCCAATCCTATAGTAAGATATTTGATCACGTGTTTAATTCTGGCCAATCAGATTTAAATTATACTGAGAATTATCTACTGTAGAAAATTACCGATAGAATTTTTTAAGTAGATTGTTTCTGTTTAATGGCAACCAGTTTCCTAGTTTTGACAACTGTCCCATTTAAGAAAATATCCATAATATACGTATTAAAAAATAATCTTACGAATATCACACGACAGTAAGAATAAATAAGAAAATAATGAAAGACTAAGTTTAAAATGTATACCATTTATTTTTATTAGTATTACTCCTATAGAGTAACTAGGTCCATTTTCCGCTGGAACTTTACCACGCTGCAGACGGGGGTTGTGAATTGCATAGTGTAGAATTCCTTCCCCTTAGTCTTCACTGCAGCATCCATGTGCTTGCATATTGTAGAAGCCTTGGAGGTTGTCACCAGGAAATGGGCCAATAAAGTTTTTCAATTAAAAATCTTTTAAAAATATTTAATTTACAAATATTTTTATTAGGTTGAAAAACTTAGTCTTTTATTTAGCAGATGCCGCTAGGCACCTACTACCATCTCGTCAGTTGCGGTGGGAGATGGATATGTCGAAGATTTTTACCTGGGCCAGAGAAAAGCAGCCTATGCACTCTCTGATGAACCTCTAAAAAGAGGTGAAATCGTCGATAAGAGTGCTGGCTGCACTCTCCGATCTGAGTAAAAATTAAGACAGTTTTGGTTTCGCACCGCAACTGAATGAATAAAAATGGTATACATTTTTATTTTTATTAGTATTACTCCTATAGAGTAACTAGGTCCATTTTCCGCTGGAACTTTACCACGCTGCAGACGGGGGTTGTGAATTGCATAGTGTAGAATTCCTTCCCCTTAGTCTTCACTGCAGCATCCACGTGCTTGCATATTGTAGAAGCCTTGGAGGTTGTCACCAAGAAATGGGCCAATAAAGTTTTTCAATTAAAAATCTTTTAAAAATATTTAATTTACAAATATTTTTATTAGGTTGAAAAACTTAGTCTTTTATTTAGCAGATGCCGCTAGGCACCTACTACCATCTCGTCAGTTGCGGTGGGAGATGGATATGTCGAAGATTTTTACCTGGGCCAGAGAAAAGCAGCCTATGCAGTCTCTGATGAACCTCTAAAAAGAGGTGAAATCGTCGATAAGAGTGCTGGCTGCACTCTCTGATCTGAGTAAAAATTAAGACAGTTTTGGTTTCGCACCGCAACTGAATGAATAAAAATGGTATACATTTTTATTTTTATTAGTATTACTCCTATAGAGTAACTAGGTCCATTTTCCGCTGGAACTTTACCACGCTGCAGACGGGGGTTGTGAATTGCATAGTGTAGAATTCCTTCCCCTTAGTCTTCACTGCAGCATCCATGTGCTTGCATATTGTAGAAGCCTTGGAGGTTGTCACCAGAAAATGGGCCAATAAAGTTTTTCAATTAAAAATCTTTTAAAAATATTTAATTTACAAATATTTTTATTAGGTTGAAAAACTTAGTCTTTTATTTAGCAGATGCCGCTAGGCACCTACTACCATCTCGTCATCTCGTCAGTTGCGGTGGGAGATGGATATGTCGAAGATTTTTACCTGGGCCAGAGAAAAGCAGCCTATGCAGTCTCTGATGAACCTCTAAAAAGAGGTGAAATCGTCGATAAGAGTGCTGGCTGCACTCTCTGATCTGAGTAAAAATTAAGACAGTTTTGGTTTCGCACCGCAACTGAATGAATAAAAATGGTATACATTTTTATTTTTAAGAAAATAATGCTTCATTTTTACTCAAATTTGTTGTTATTGGGCAATAGCCACTCGAGCCCTGCGGACTCTCGTGTCTATTGCCAGACAACAAATTTTCGAAAAACTGTCGCATTATTGTCAATTTATTCTCACTCTCTTATGATATTATACCCGATAATTTTTGATAATTTCCCGTCGTCAAGTATAATACGTCAGATGCCCTTCGTTGCTATGAAAAAATACATCCAGTGACATTAATGACAATTAATGTTTTAAAAATTATAAAAGTGATGACTTTCAACCGTCAAATATTTATAACAACTGTGTGTTTAATTGTACTAATTTGTACTTACATAAATAAATTACAATAAAATTTTGGTTTTGAACAGTTTTATTCATGAAATAATCGCAACAAATTGCACTCGATCTCTAAAATTAATATAGAATTTTAGAGCTCTTGTGCAATTACTACTGATTATTTCATTCATAGGAGATTCTGACCAATAGAAAGCTACAGAGATACAAATTAAACTCATAATTTTTTATTATTTCATTCATAGGAGATTCTGACCAATAGAAAGCTACAGAAATCTGAATTAAATCGATAATTTTTGATAATTGCCCGTCGTTAAGTATAATACGTCAGATGCCCTTCGTTGCTACGAAAAAATACATTCAATGACATTAATGACAATTAATATTTTAAAAATTATAAAGGTGATGACTTTCAATCGTCAAATATTTATAAAAACTTTGTGTTTAATTGTACTAATTTGTACTTACATAAATAAATTACAATAAAATTTTGGTTTTGAACAGTTTTATTCATGAAATAATCGCAACAAATTGCACTCGAACTCTAAAATTAATATAGAATTTTAGAGCTCTTGTGCAATTACTACTGATAATTTTCCGTCGTTAAGTATATTAGGTACGTCAGATGCCCTTCGTTGCTATGAAAAAATGCATTCAGTGATATTAATGACAATTAATGTTTTAAAAATTATAAAAGTGATGACTTTCAACCGTCACATATTTATAACAAATGTGTGTTTAATTGTACTAATTTGTACTTACATAAACAAATTACAATAAATTTAGTTACACTTATATCTTCTGGTTGCTTAAAAAATACAAAGATCTAAAAAAGATTAACGAATTGTCAAAAATAAATTCTACAAAAAAATGGTGCGTTTTCACACCTTTGGCGCTAAATGGGTTAAGTTCACTCAAATTCGATTACTGTCATCAACCACTTACATTCAATCTGGGTTAATTTGATTAATCGCGGCAGGTAAAGTAAAATTCTTCTTTCAGTACAATAAAGTGTTACTTTACTGCCGCAAATGAGTACAATAATGAATGACTTTAGTGACGGTTGGCGATAAAAGTTATTACCGTCCTGATGAGACTTTTTTATTGAGTTATTTATGTCGAGTCGGACAAATTTTCCATTTTGGAAAATTTTCGGGAGGGGTGCAATTCGTAAATATAGATTTTTCTAAACTTTGATGCGTGCGCCACCTGGAGTACCCTTAAAATTTTGTCAGACAATATTACCAGTAAATTGTAACCATTTTTATCAAAAAATCCGGCAAAAAAATCATCATTTACCCTCACAGACCCTCATGACGCAGAGTCATAAAATTGATACCCTCACAGTTGATTTTTGCAAGATTGTTTGATAAAAATACTTACCGTTTACTGGTAATTTGTCCGCCGAATTTTATTAAGGGTACTCCAGTTGTTGGACGCAGCAAAGTGTAGAAACCTCTATACAGGGTGTCCAGAAACTCTCCCGACAAACGAATACAGGAGATTCTTCAGATAATTTTAAGACAATTTAACCCGATTTACCTAGTCCGAAAATGCTTAGAGCTCTTTAAAGATGTCGTCTTGGAATTAGTTTTTCTTAAATATCTCCAGAACGCTTCTATTTAGAAAAACGAAAACAGGTACGCTTATTCATCTTCTAGATATAAATGGATTACATTGATTACAAATTTGTAGTACCGGTCATAGGCGCCCGTTTTGGGTAGGGCAACGGTTATTTTATCGCATAACTTTTTTGACTTTAACTTCTAAGCATTTTTGACACTGGATTATTAAATTGTGAGGTATTCTAGTACGAAAAGGAACTCTTGCTTTAAGTCGGTAGAATGCACCGTTTTCTAGAAAAATCGATTTGAAAATTTTTCGTTTGTTGAATTTGAAAAAAAATTCAAAAAAAATATTTAGTAAAACGAAAACTGGTATGTCTATTTATTTGTCAGAAATAAATCGATTTCCTTAGTTGGGAAATTCTACTACCGGTCATATGCGTCTGTTTTGGGTAGGTCAACGGTTATTTCATTTTCTGTCTTTAATTATTAAGCATTTTTGATATTTTATGATTAAATTATGAAGTATTCTAGTACCAAAAGTTACTCTTGCCATAAGTCGGTAAAATACACAGTCTTTTTTTGAAAAATTTTTTCAAATTTTTTGCAAATTCAATAAGCGAAAAGTTGCAAGTCGATTTTTCTAGAAAACGGTGCATCCTACCGACTTAAAGTAAGAGTACCTTTTAGTGCTAGAATACTTCACAATTTAATAATCCTGTATCAAGAATGCTTAGAACTTAAATACATAAAAGTTATGCGATAAAATACCTGTTGCCCTACCCAAAATGGGCGCCTATGACCGGTACTAGAAATTCGTGATTGATGGAATCGATTTATTTTTGGAAGATAAATAAGCGTACCAGTTTTCGTTTTTCTAAATGGAAGCGTTCTGGAGATATCTAAGAAAAACTAATTTCAAGACGCCATCTTCAAAGAGCTCTAGCTTCCTTAGGAAGTATTTTCGGACTAGGTGAATTGGGTTAAATTATCTTAAAAGTATCTGAAGATTCTCCGGTCTTGGTTTGTCGGGAGAGTTTCTGGATACCCTGTATATACGAAACACCCCCTCCCGAAAATTTTCCATATTAGAAAAATCCAGTTCAGTTATTCATGTCCGACTGGACATGAATAACTGAACTCTCATGAGGGAAGTAATAATTTTTTAATGGTTTTCCAATACCTATTTTAAACTAACAATAGACAGAATATTTCAAACAAGTCAACAACACCATACGAACACAAACAGTACCACTCAGCAGAACCCGAAATAACGTTACTATAAAAAAAAGTTATAAAAAATAAAAACAATGGGAAAGTCCCAGTAGCTGGCTGTATACCATAATTAAAAATCATACAGAACAAGTAAAAACTTCGTTTGTATAATGCTATAAAAAGTTTATTGAAAAACCATTAAAAAGTCATCCAAAAGGATTCGCAAAACGTTTTCAATCTAGATCAAATCATCTTCAGTGACTAGAACGAAGTATTTCCACGTTAGAATGAATACAAAAGCGAATCCTTTTGGATGACTTTTTAATAGTTTTTCAATAAACTTTTTATACCATTATACAAGCGAAGTTTTTACTTGTTCTGTATGATTTATAAAAAACAAGCTGAAAATTCGAGCATTATCATAACGAAAACTTTGTTTATTTACGTATTCTAATTCATAATATGGAAAATTGCTATTATGAAAAGTAGTTTAGAATTAATAATTATGTTTTAATGTGCAATTATATCATTCTAATTTAAATGTTATGAACTATTAAGGTAGTTTACTCTTGATCGAAATTCATATTTTTTATATACCTCGTATAAAATTAATAACATTTTATATATGATGGTTGCATCATAAATATTAGAACATGAAGAGTTTTTTATGAAGAATAACTTTTCTTCGTCAAATTAAAAATAAAAGAGTTATAAATGAAAATGTTGTTGGTATCCATAATTTGAGAAAAATCTTCAAATATGTTTTTTCATTAGAAGGATGTAATTGCACATATCAGACCATAATTTTTTATACCAAACAATATTATTTCAATACTGTCGGTTCGCTAAACTCAGACACAACTGGCTAGTGATTTCAGTCAATAATTTTGCCAATTTTGGCAAAATAGGGCTTTTCATTCACAGTCATTTGCTTCGAGCTTCTGTCATGTGTCACATAATATTAATATATCTACGTCATATGTTATTGGTATATAACAATGATACAAACGAAAGACGTATGGCGTAGATATATTAATATTATGTGACAATCGATGAAAAGCCCTATTCACAAAAAACAAAAAAATTACCTACTAAAATCACTAGCCAGTTGTGTCGAGTTTAGCGAACCGACTATATTTTAATTTCATAGCAAATGGAACAGTCCATTTATCATAAAGGGGAGGTCGTATACTCGTATAAACCTTTTTAAAGCTGTTAATAAATTATAGCTTTTAAAATATACTCAAATTGTATTTTTGAACATCTTATTTATTTTATATAATAATTAAATTCACTATCAAATGTCATTGATGTTTTATTAATACTTAATTTAAAATTTAGTTTGACATTCACGAAGTGTCAAACTCACATGTAAATATAATAACCTATGCTTTGCTTAACAAATCGAGATTAAAAAACTAGCCTACTTTATAGCAACGATTTCAGCTGGACGTGTAGTGTGTCGGCAGAAAATAAAACGATTGTGACGTCACATTTTAAATTTTGAGGTCGATTATCTCGAAGACGGTTAGAAATATCGAAATGCCGTTTTCAGATTTGGATTCAGAAGAAAAAACTACATAAGAATCCATCGATAAATCTGATCTGAGTATTGCAGGAGCGGCAACGCAATAACACGCACACTTTTGCGAATTTATAAACGAAATGTTTTCGTTGATAAGTTAGTTCATTCGCTTTCAAGATGAGTAGCGACAGCGACGCCAGTTTCAGACGCCTGATTTGTGGGTTTTTCGTGTCGTTGCAGCTATGCAGCTTGTCGTTTGTTATAAATTAATTTATTTCTTGTTATAAATTCATTTCTAACCAATAACAAGTTGCGACGACACGAAAAACCCACGAATCAGGCGTCTGAAACTGGCGTCGCTATACTCATTTCGAAAGCGAATGAACTTTTTTTATAGTACCTATATGGTAGAATTAGCTCAGATGTGTGTATACCTCGTCCAATTTACTTACCGTTGCACGTCATCCGCGCCATAACCCGTGACACGATACCAATACGAAATATTTAGGCGGTGGGTGTGTTCTTTTTTAGAATCAAAATGATTCTAAAGGGGAACACACCTACCGCCTAGATATTTCGTGTTGGTATCGTGTCACAGGCTATGGCGCGGATGACGTGCAACGGTAAGTAAATTGGACGAGGTATACAGAAGTCATGTGCAGGTATCAGAATAAATTAGAGGGCCGGCGATAACGGGCCTGCAAGGGATGCAATGCAGGCGGGCGCCCCTGTTTGGGGGGCGCCAAAAGGAGATTTTTGTCTGTTGGTATTATACAAAATACTAATTAACAAAAAACGAAGGGCGCATATGCTACTTTTGCAGGCGGGCGCCTTATACCCTAGCACCGGGACTAAAATTAGCAACAGTAAATTAGACGAGTTTCAAATGAATTAGCTGTAGAAGGATCGGTTTAAAACAAATGGTTTCCAAAAAAACAAGGCTTATCTATTTTTGGGAATTACAACTACCAAAGAAATTAATCTATTAGACGCTATTAGGATAAATATAATATATAGATATAGCAAATACTACAAATATAGATGTAGCAAATATTTTATATAGATATAGCGAAATATACAGAATGAGTTTTATGTGTGGAAACCCTAAATTATCTCGGAAACGGTTTGCACTATTTTTATATATTTTGTTGGGTAAGGGTTTCTTAATACGGTCGATATTATGGTGGTAATTACATTGTTGTCAGATCTTCTATTTTTCTGGAAATCTAATGACTTTCTTATTTAAAATGGAACACCCTGTATATTTTTTGCGTTTTGAAGTCCTTACGAAACAGTGATTATTTTTCATATTATTATTTTTCATATTATTTTTTATATTAATTATTTCATATTATTCCCTATACCTAAATGCTATTTTTTCGGAGTTATTGCTACATTTATTTAAGAAAAAATTTAAACAAATTATAAAAATCATTTTTTTTTTGCCCGGCAGATATTATTTTAGGTTAATTGGATTATAGTGAATAAAAAAAGTTTTCCGTAATTTTTCTCTAAAGTTAATCGTTTTCGAGTTATAAACAATTTGAAAATGAAAAAAAAAAACAAAAAATGACGATTTTCAAGGTTCAAAGACACAAGTAAAAAATATAATTTTTGAAATTACGAAGTACCTAAATTCAAGCTCAAATCTCATTTTATCAGTTACCTGTTTCGTTTTAAAACATGGTTTTTTAGTTGTAAATGCAGCCTGATCGCCCGTCCTCTCATAATATGCGCTTTATTAACAAGTAAAAGACAATGTTTTAGTTAGAATATATAACGTGTCAAAAATTTTTATAGGAAGCTAATAGAAGAAAGTTTGAGCTTGAATTTAGGTACTTCGTCATTTCAAAAATTATATTTTTTACTTGTGATTTTGAACCTTGAAAATCGTCATTTTTCGTTTTTTTTTTCAGTTTTAAATTGTTATCTAATAACTCGAAAACGATTAATTTTGGAGAAAAATTACAAAAACATTTTTTGTTCCCAATGATCCAAAGAACTTAAGGTATTGTCTACCCGTGCCGAAAACATTGATTTTTATAATTTGTTTAAATTTTTTTTAAATAAATGTAGCAATAACTCCGAAATTATGGCATCTAGGTATAGGGAATATAACACGAGAAATAATCAGCATTTCTTAAAAACTTCAAAACGCAAAAAATATATCGGGAGTTCTATGTGAAATAAGAAAGTTGATTAAATTTACAGAAAAACGGAAGATCTGACAACAATGTAATTACCACTATAATATCGACCGCATTAGAAAACCCTTACCCAGCAAAACATATAAAAATCATGTAAACCGTTTCCGAGATAATTGGGAGTTACCATACATAAAACTCACTATGTATAATATTGTGTAATTTTTGTTTAAACGATAATATAAATTCTAATTTGACGAGTCACATATTACAGACATTTATGCCTGGTTGCACCAACAGATCTTAAGTTAAGCTTACGTGCCCTAGGCTCAGCTTACGAAACATACGCGTTGCACCATTGAGATCAATAATTGTCAGCTTACCACAATGGATTGCGACGTGGATTGCATCTTAAAGAATAAAAAAATTATGGTACAACGTAAGGGAGACTTAAGGCGGCCCTATCTATAAGCTGAGCTGGGCTAATCTGGAGCTTAAGATATGTTGGTGCAACCAGGCATTAAAATCACATTTTTTTGTATTATTATATGTAATTTTTACTGCTATCATTTCATTTTTATTCTTGGCCGACACCAATAATTTTTACAACCATCCAACTCGACCTCTGTACCCCGTATACATAAAACGTTCGACAACGTTTACACATATATCATATAAATGCCTAAATATCACTGTTTAAAACGATTTCCATCTATACTACACTATGAACTCCGTTTCTTACTTATGAGTAACAAGTTTGGACTTTTATAAAGGTACATGTTGATCCACTAAAGAGAACAAAAAGAGATATGGAAAGACAATTCTTAAATATGACTCTATACCGAGTAATACAAATAAGTGGATTAGAAAGAAAACTAAAGTAAGATATGCCGGATGAGAAATAGCAAAACTAAAATAGCTATTTCCAGGACCTAATATTAGACATTTGAAATAATCTATGAAGCTAAAATTTGAAATAATCTAGTCGCACACTGGAGACCTTGAGAAAAACCAGAGTAGAGTCTTAAATTTTTCCACCAGAGTTTTGATTTTTCTGCCCTTGTGTTGGAGATTTTCCTCTTGGTCTTTGATCTTCTACCTTTCCTTCTATTACTACTAATAATTCTGTAGTCCCCGTTATTCTGTCTATGTGGCCGAAATAACTTAGGTATGCTCAGTTTACTTTTTTCAATAGTCTGTCTTTTATATTAAGCTCTTCCAAAATTTTCAGGTTGGTTCTGTGTTCTAATACAGAATATAAATATATTCAGAATACGGGTAGAACTCTTCTGTAGACCCACAATTGGAAATTTGTCTACTACTTCGAAATTCGCCATTATTCCTTACCTGTCTATAAACATATGTCCATATGTAATTACAGGATCATTATTTTTTAGGTTTTTCCGGTGTTGATCTGAACGGTTCGGTGTTGAACTATTTGCTTATCCGGCTTTTCACCACGACTTCATTAGTTCGCTGCTAGTAGGTATCGCAGGTTACTGATTTTTCTACCTCCTGTAGTGATTTCTCCATCCCATTTGTTTAGTATTTGTCTCGTTATATATTCAGAATATATATATTGTATATAATGGTAATAGTATGCAGCCCTGACTGGTTCCTTTGATTATTTTGGACGCATTTGAATATACTTCGTTTATTTGAACTTTGATCGAGTTTTTATCCTACAGATTTCTTATTTGTAGGAAGTTAAGTAGATGTTTAGGTACTCCCATTACACTTCCAAGAGAGTGTAATGGGAAATTACACCAAAAATGGTGATTTTACTTGATTTGGTTGATTCACATCATTTATCAGTTCATTTACCTTTGATCCAAATCAAGTTGCATACATCCAGAATTCAGAATTACATCTATGCCAATCCCGCCCTTTGATTTTAAAGACTTGATGATATGCCATCTATACCTGGGTTATTGTTCTTTTTCTCTATTTCTGCTCGTGAAATGGTTCAGCTTCTTTGGATGCAGATTTCTTGAATTCTGAGACTGATTTACCTTTTAAAGTCCCTTTGTATAATGTGAGCAATAATTGTCCCCGGTTCCTGCACCTGCAGTGCTCTCTATTTTGGTTTTAATTCTCCATTGTGGCTTGAATTACTTGAAGTTGTATTGTGTCTTGAACTCTCGGTCCAAATATTTAATAAAGTTCATGAACTTTCATGGTGGTTTGCACGGTCTCCATGTACTCCATGTTTGCATACTCCAGTTCTTATACAAGTTATTTGTATACCTAGTTGTTTTTATCTCTGATTCATATAGATTTTATTTTCTTGCTTAGCTCCGCCATTTCTTGAGTGTTCTTTCCTGTTTTGATTTTGTACGTTGTGCACTCCTTTTCTGCTGAATGTACCCAGCTTCTTATTCCATTCCATATTTTATTTGTGTTTTTAAGATCTGTGGCTTTTCCTTGTTTCTCAGTTTCATCTGGATTTTTCCGCATTATTTACCCTTAGTTGTTCTGTCTGATTTTTCCTAATGTTGTGCAGTTTGAGTCTGCAATTCATTTTTAACAGCTTGTGATCTGATCTACAATATATGCCACGGGTAGCTTTAACGTTTATTGCTGAGGTTTTCCATCTTTTCCGCATGAGTAAGTATGTAGTTGATTTGATTGTTGTGTTTTTTATCTCAACTAATCCACGTTGATAGCCTTCTTTGATGGTGATTATAAAGTGTTTGATTAAAGATTTGTTATCACTGAATTGCACTGGCGAAGCGTCCATGTAACCACTGTTACCATTGGTAACAGTTAAAAATCTTGCAAATAAATATTTTATGACGATGAATAATTCCATTTATCTATATGTTTACCAATAGAAATAATATTTCTATTGGTAATATATTAATAATTATTAAGTAATATATTAGTAATATATTAATTAATATATTATGTAATATATTAGTAATATGTAATATATTATATTACATATTATATTATTTGTTAATAGTACTTAATTCAGTAAATAGCCAACTACTCGTAGACACACGAAAATATTGTCGAGTTTATGTTGCATTTTATTATATTCTGTTACCAGTCTCATTTGTGGTTACAATGAATGGTTATCTCGCTGTCCCTCGGGCTCGGGACCGGCTAGTGTCTGAAAATTTTGAAGGAGCGACGGGCGTAAGCGCGCTGTGTATATCAGTAGGGCTGTTACCAGATTTAAATTTGGTTACAGTGCCTATAAAAAGTGTGCGTGCAGTTCACCATGGATGAGTGTCGCTGCGTAATCGATCAACTACTTGAAAAGTAATTCTGATTGAAGAAAAAAAATGAGATTATTGAAAATGAAAGACCTATTTTAAACAATTTAAAAAAGGAATCAAAAAAAGTAGTTCGATATTTTAAATTTAGTTGGTACAGTGAAAATCCTTGGTTATGTGGTTGCAAGAAAAATAGAGTGTATTGTTGGTCATGTCTTCTGGTTTCTACAGAAAAATGGGTGGACCAGGTTCACTATTTAAATAGTTTTGGAGTTTTAAAAAAGAGACATGAAATTTCTCCGTTGCCTACATGTAAGATGTATACCCAATTTGATTCAGTTTGGCAAAATAAGAATCGAAAGTTCTCTTAACCAAGCTTTTAAAGCAAATATTGCTAAACATAATGAGTTTGTTAAACAAATAGATAGGTATATCCTTAGCACACTTATAATAGATAGGTACCGTATGTTTTTTGGCCAAACAAGAATTAGCGTTTCGTGGTAATTTTGAGGGCGACGACTTTGACACACGAGGCAATTAAGTACAGGGAATTGTTAACATTAATTGCCAAAAAAGATCAAAAATTTTGCCAACATCTAGAAACATCAACTGTTTTTTCGAGAGTTTCAAATGATATACAAAATGATATTATCGAAGCTGTTTAGCCATATCCTCATTTTTAAAGTGAAAACTTCTTTAGGGACGTTGTGCGATTTTTGGATAGGGGAAAAAGCATTGAATTCGCGACCGTCATCGCGACCGTCATTGCGACCGTCACCGCTTATGCTATATATTACATATTTGTATGTACCTATATATAAATTGTATAGAAGTATTTAAATTTAAAATAAGTGTAAAACCTATTTTAGGATGGGGAAAAAGGATTTATTTCGAGACAGTCATCTCTTCGACGAAATAAATTTTGTACGTATCTATATATTATGTGTATCTATACATAAATTGTATAGAAGTATTTAAATTTAAAATAAATGTAAAACCTATTTTTAGATGGGGAAGAAGGATTTATTTCACGTCATCTCTTCGGCGAAATGAATTTTGTACGTATATGCATTGAAGTGAAAACTTCTTTAGGGACGTTGTGCACTTTTTGGATGGGAAAAAGTATTAAATTGGCGACCGTCATCGCGACCGGGAAAAATTATTAAATTAGCGACCGTCATCGCTTCGACGAAATAAATTTTTTAAGTGAAAACTTCTTTAGAGACGTTGTGCACTTTTTGGCTGTGAAAAAGTAATAAATTAGCGACCGTCATCGCTTCGACGAAATAAATTTTTGAAGTGAAAATTTAATTAGGGACGTTGTGCACTTTTTGGGAGAAACTATAAAATTAGCGACCGACATCGCGTCAATAAATATTTGAAGTTAGAACTTCTTGAGGGACGTTGTGCACTTTTTGGATGGGGAAAAAGTATTAAATTAACGACCGTCATCGCTTCGACGAAATAAATTTTTGAATTGAAAATTTCTTTAGGGACGTTGTGCACTTTTTGGATGGGGAAAAAGTATTAAATTAGCGACCGCCATCACTTCGCTGAAATAAATTTTGTACGTATATAAATTATGTGTATGTATACATAAATAGCAGAGGGCATAGGCATCGCGTATATGATATAGTAGGTATAGCACTTCTTTTTAGATGGGGAAAAAGCATTGAGCTCGTAATTTATATACTATAAGAAGTTTTCACTTCTGTCGGCACTCCCACGAGTGCCTTCAATTTTTTTTAAATAAGATTTTTTGCATCTGGTTTTGGTAACACTTTAGAAAAAGTCACGCGTCGCCACTGCTAAATTGTTTTCACTGACAAACTGTAAGAGACGTTCTCCTCTGATGTTTCTCATGTTAAGCCAAATCATCCGGCAATATCTCTCAATTGTGTTTCATTTTTTATGAAATGACTACTATTCGAGAAAACGAAAGTAGACAAGTAAAAAACTAGACTGATCTGCTAGATGACCTGTAGATAGATAGTGAGCAGGTGACGATTACGAATACAAAAATGTCGTCGATTTTTTTGCTTCGAAGATAAATATAATAATTAAGAAATTCTAGTAGAATAATGAATATTTTTTCTTTAAATTAACTTTTTCTATCCATATGAGTTAGTAATAATACTCTAAAAGAATTTATACCTGAAAATGAATTAAATAGCTATGATTATGTTGATCACAGTAATCACCAAATATATTAAATTTCCCACTACGTGTAAACCTATTCTCAAATTTTACTCGCTGCACGTTTTCCCACCATCTTCCATTCGACGAGACGAAGTGTAAATCCCACTTGAAATTCAGTAAGAATCCTGATATAAAGGCAATATATAACAGAGTCCTTCCTCCAGGAACAGCCCCCTTCACGCCTCATCGTTACCCTTCCTTCCTGTGTGCGGAGTTTCCTTCCTTGACAGCACCGTACTTCCGAAAACTTTCCGCATTCAATGTAATGCCACAATATTAATGATCATCATCGTTATAGTCTCAAGATTCGAACACTGGATTTACAAATACAACGTTGGCCGCGTTATGAACACAATATAAGGATTTAAAGTGTAACAGATCAGTATTTGTTCTATCTTTTAGGTAATTGCAAGGCCTATTTTACCACTAGGCCCATGAGGCAACTGCCTCGGGCCCGCATTATAATGGGGCCCGACAAGATCATTATAAAAAAATTTTTATTGCAATAACAAAATAAGTTTTCAAAATTCTTTCATTTCATTCATTTAAAATCGCGTTGGACCAATTAAACGAATATTCAAACCAAAAAAGAATGACGTCAGTTTAGGCAAATGATTTATTAGGGAAAATGAATAGGTACATTAAGTTGATTTTTATGACGACTATTTGGAATACAATTTTGGACCAAATAAATGCAATCAGTAAAAATTACAGTAGTGTGTGAACTTTACAATAGTTTAATTAAATGTGTATACAGAATGTTGTTCTGAAGCAATTTCCTTGTGGTATTTTTATAAGCAACTATTTTGATTGGGAAATAAGCCACAATTAAATTGAAAAAATTATTTTTTTAACGTTTCGACGCCCAAATCGGATGTCGTTGTCAAAATACAAAATATTACTGTATATTTTGTATTTTAAAAACGACATCCGATTTGAGCGTCGACACGTTAATAAAATTATTTTTTCAATTTAATTGTGGCTTATTTCCCAATCAAAATAGTTAATTATGTATGTACCTATACAGAAAACAAGACAAAAATTTTCAGAAATTGAAAATGAATCTAAAAAATTATAGCCGATAAGCGTTTCATATACCTAAAGATGACGGAAAACAATTTTTTGATGAAAATTCAAGAGTTCCCGATACGATTTTTTTAAAAGGACATGAAAATTTTAAAATAAATAGTTTTTTACCTATTTGTGATACTGTAATTACGCAACTATCTATTCGAAATGATGTTTATAATTCTGTAAACGATATTTTTAACATCTTGTTCACAGATAATAGTAAAACAGTAAGCTTGAAAACTAGTACCGAATATTATGAGAACGATATCGATGTTGATGATTTAGTAATTTAGTAGAAGTGGAAGAAGTGGCACCTTGTAAAGAACTTTGCAGCACATCTAATATTTTACAAAATCGGCAATGTATGATGACCTCTTTGATTTAAAATAACATCATATCGATGTTTACAAAAATGTAGAAACGTTACTTAAAATTTATTGAACTATACCTATAAGGTAAGAGTAAAGTTTTATTTAAGGAATTCTATAAATCAACAAAGTTTGTCAAGTTTGTCGCCTTTGGCTATTTTAAATATGTATAGAAAATGTACAAAATGTACAAAAAATTGATACAAATAGTAGCGGCGCATTGGATGCTAAATTTGCAATTTCTAAAACATCATGGGGACCTACTAAGTTGTGAAGATTAAGTTATTGTGGCGTAATTGTCTTTTTACGCGGTTGACTCTACTATTTTATTTATTTATATTTTTAGGCACTAATTTAAATAAAGGAAGACTTACTTATATTATTTTATTTACATCACTTATTTATTTAATAATTACAAATAACACCAACTAACACATCTAATTTATTTACAACTCAAATTTATGATTTAATTAACTAAACATACTTCCGATAACTAATAAATACATTTCACTAAATCCGCTTTCGAATACAATTATCTCACGCGTCGCGGCTCGTTCGTTGACTGACTGGCCTGTGATCGGATTCCTGTTCTTAAATACTCTGGCGGCGGTCGCCTCGAATCGCCGTGGAAGATCTGGCCTTTACTCGTAACGCGGAGAAATATCGAGAAGAATTAGGCCGGGTTGTGAGGCGTCACATTGCCCCCTCCTTAAAAGATGGTTCCTCCTGGAACCTTGTCGGGACTGGAACTGGATGCTGGTATCTGCAACTGGACCCTCTTTTACAACTCCCAGTTGTATAAAAGTGACAGGGGACGGTCTTCTCTCCGCACCAGTAACTATGCGGATTGCAACAGACTAACACCTGGACCTCGGTGTCTTTAAAAATTTCTTCTACCATATTTCGGATAACTCTCCAGTCTAATTGGCGGCATTCTAACTTTGGCATGGCTAACTTTTGCACGTCGGACTCCAACACGTGCTCTCTCAATTGAATTAATGCATCCCATACATCTTGGTAGGTAGGTTGGTCATGGACAGTGTCTTTTGTTACCAGATAGAATAGGTAACGTGATGCATCTTGGAGTTTCAATGCTTTGCCAGGAGCTGGCAGTTGGCATTGAAGTTCTGCAACTCGACCAAACTTCCTTCGGAAGGCGGATGCCAACCCTCGTGCGTCTTTGATACTGGCCGGGATGGTATGGGCCAGCGAGTAGTCATCGGGAAGTGCGAGAAGATCTCGCTTTTCTTCAGTGGTAACACCATGTCTTGCTTTACCGGTACCTCCGTAGGCACCCATGAACTCTTCAAAGGTAAGGTCAGGTATTTCTCGAACTTGGTTGACTTCCACTTCTTCATCTAGGTCGTGGTCTCCCTCGTACGGCGCCAACCGGTTATGGTGGACTATCATGGGCTTTCCCCTAGGAATCTTGCTTATTCGGTAGATAACGTCATTGATTTTCTTGACAATGAGGTACGGACCTTCCCAGAACTGCTGCAACTTGGGAGAACAACCTGTTCGCTTCTTTGGATTATAAAGCCAGACTTTGTCGTTCTCCTTGAAACATCCCTTCTCAGCTTGGGTATCGTATCGTTTCTTCATTCGGTCGCTAGCTATCTGAAGATTAGAACGGACCAACTCATGTATATCGTCCATTCTTCTTCGTAATTCATTCACGTAATCCTCACCAGCAACATCTTCTCCAGGTCGACATCCAAACTCTAGATCACAGGGTAGACGCATCTCACGTCCAAATAGGACTTTTGCTGGTGTTTGGCCAGTTGATTCGTTAACAGCAGATCTATAGGCCATTGCGAAGAACGGAAGGTACTGGTCCCAGTCTCGTTGATGATTGGACACCATCTTTGTCAAATACTTGCCAACTGTCCTATTCATACGCTCCACCATTCCATCCGATTGCGGGTGATAGGCCGTGGTTCTTGTCTTCTTCATGCCTAGTTTATCACAGATTCCTTGAAATAGATCGCTCTCAAAGTTCCTTCCTTGGTCACTATGGATCTCCAGAGGTACTCCAAATCGGCTGATGCAGTCTTTGATTAACACATCTGCAATAGTGGCGGCCTTCTGGTCTGGAATTGCGTAGATCTCCACCCACTTGGTGAAGTAATCCATTACCACCAACATTTGTATTTGCATCCATTGTCACTTTCTGGAAATGGCCCGGCAATATCCAAAGCTATTCTTTCAAACGGACTTCCAACATTGTACTGTCTCATAGGAGCCTTTCTTTTCCGGTAGGGTCCGTTACTTGTAGCACAGGTAGTACATTTCTTACACCAGTCCTTCACATCGTCGGAACTATTCATCCAATAAAATCGTTCCCGAATTCTCTGAAGGGTTTTCTTTACACCAAAATGCCCTCCTGATGGACTGTCGTGTAACTGACGAAGTGCTTCGGCTACTCTGCTCTTTGGAATCACCAACTGTGTTCTCCTCACTGAACCATCATCATTTTCTATTACTCGTTTGAGCAAGCTGTCTTCCAAGATAAATGAGTCCCACTGGGCCCAATACGTCTTAACTACTGAGCCTAGGCTTGATATTTCTTGCCAAGATGGTCGACGATTTTCTTCTTTCCATTTTCGAATCTTCTGTAAAACTGGATCTTTTTCTTGTTCTTCCTTGATCTTGGTAGGCGTCCACTCGTCGTTGACCACTCGTCGTTGACCACTGTTGTTCTTAGTACTGCTGCTTCCTTCGACTCTGTTTTGTTGCAATGGGAACATTCTGCTGGACACGGTCTTCTTGATAGAGAATCAGCGTTTCTGTGGCTAACTCCGGCCCGATGCTCGATCTGGAAATCATATTCTTGAAGTCGTTCAATCCATCTGGCTATCTGACCCTCTGGATTCTTAAACTGCATTAACCATTTAAGGGCGGCATGGTCGGTTCGGATTAGAAACTTCCTTCCGTAGAGGTATTGATAGAAGTGTTCCACTGATTTTACTACTGCTAGAAGTTCTCTTCTCGTGACGCAATAATTTCGTTCAGGTTTTGAAAGCACTTTACTAAAATATCCAAGGACTCGTTCCTGTCCTCCTTGGGTCTGCGACAGCACTCCTCCAATTCCCACATTACTTGCATCCGTATCTAAGATGAACTCTCCTTCTGGCAGTGGATACCCTAATATTGGCGCTGTAATTAAATACCTCTTCAAAGTTTCAAAGGCCGTTTGGCAGTCTCCATCCCAGCAATAATCTCTTGCTTCCTCTGTAAGTCGCGTTGATGGCTTAGCGATATCTGCAAACTTCTTAATGAACCTCCGGTAGTAAGTACATAGTCCCAGAAAACTTCTCACTTGATGTTTATCAGTTGGTTCAGGCCATTCCTTAATGGAATCGATTTTTCCTTTGTCCACGGCCACTCCTTCTTTGCTGACTATATGGCCTAAATAATTGACTTTACTTTGAAATAGCTGGCATTTCTTGGGATTTAACATTAACTGGGCAGCTTTAAGTCGATTAAAAACGTCTTCTAAATTCTTCAGGTGGTCTTCAAACGTCTCCCCCAAAACGATTATGTCGTCTAAATACACCAGGCATGTTTTCCAAGATAACCCTCTCAACACATTTTCCATAAGCCTCTCAAATGTCGCAGGAGCATTACAGAGTCCAAACGGCATAACGTTGAATTCCCATAATCCAGATCCTGTCGTGAAGGCCGTCTTCTCCTTGTCCACTGGATCCATTTCTACCTGCCAATATCCAGACTTCAAGTCCAACGTAGAAAACAATTTACTTCCAGCTAATGTGTCCAACGTGTCGTCGATCCGAGGCAGAGGATAACTATCTTTCTTGGTAACATTGTTCAACAAACGGTAGTCCACACAAAACCTCGTAGTTCCATCTTTCTTCTTGACTAGGACCACTGGAGAGACCCATAGGCTCGTAGAAGGTTCTATCACTCCGTCTTTCTTCATTTCTTGAACAATCCTTTCAGCTTCCTCTCTCTTCGCCTGTGGTAATCGTCGAGCTGTTTGACGAATTGGCCTAGCGGTACCAGTGTTAATTTTATGTTTGACAACTGTCGTTCTTCCTGTCTTTCCTCCTTTCGGTACGAATATGTCACGATATTGCCGAAGAAATTCCCTTAATTTCCTTTTTTCTACTTGTCGTTGGAATTATCTGATGTTGTCGTCTGACGGATTATGGACGTCACGGGTACACAAGTTCCTACTTTTGTCTCCTTCTTGATGGTCACCGGGTAGTCATTGACATTAATCAATCTCACGGGAATTTCTTTAGCAGAAGTAACCAATTCCTTTCCAATTATGATTCCTCGGCCAACCTCCTCGTCGTGGTTCCATGGCTCCATCATAACAGGTGTTCCTTCTTCCACAATTCCCTGTAGCCGTGCTACGATGATTGTTTCACTCCTCGCAGGCACAACTGTATCTTCTTTAATGGCTGTCATCATGTGGATGAAGAAATACCTCCTCGTTGCCAACTTTGATTACCCTATTCTTAAAATCCAATTGAAATCCATGCAAATTCATTACGTCCATTCCTAATATAACATCTTCTTCGATGTCTGCAACTATGACAGTATGGACGAACTTTTCTGCTCCGATCCCCAATTGTATCTGGATTTCTCCGTGGATGTTGGCATTTTCACCTGTGGAAGTCCGCAGTCGCAACCTCGTTGGTAAGAGTTTCTTATGACTGTTTATAACTGACGGTCGTATAATGGTCCTGGTCGCTCCGGTATCCACCAACAATGTATACTTTTTACCATTTATTTCTCCATCCACATATACACTATCTTCACGACATTTCAAAGAAGCTATTAGTATGAGAGGGTCTTTGGAAAAGTTGCGGGTCGAAGCTGCCCCCCTAAGGCCGACCCGTTCTAGTTTTCCTGCTGGTGAGTCTCTTGACTGTTATTGTACCTAGGGTAGTTACATGAACTCCGTACGTGTCCCATTTCCCCACAATTCCAGCACCTTATGGTCTTTGTTTTCTTGTATGAAATGCCCTTTATCATATTGACAATCTGGTCCAGTTTGTCTTCATCCTCTTCCTCTTTCACAGTCCTAACTTTACTGTACCCGCCAGAGGCCTGGGTAGCTGATTCGTATTCGAGGGCGGCAGACAAGACATCAACCAGCGTCTTGTGACGAGCTAATCGCAGTGTTCTTTGCATTTCATGATCACGAAGGCCATCAATGAATGTTTGAACAGCCAACTTTTCCATCATGTCTTCGGGAGCTGTTGGATATGCATATCGTACCAACCTGGCAATATCGACCTCGTATTCTTGAAGAGCTTCATCTTTCTTTTGTCTTCGATTTTTAAACTGCGACTGATAGACATGCTCTAAATGTTCGTGCCCGTATCGCATATTCAGTCTCTTTTTAAGCTGCTCGAAGTCATCTGTCTCCTCTACGGCTATGGTCTGGAGGACATCCAAAGCGTCGCCTCGAAGAGCAATAGTGAGGTTTACAGCTTTTTCTTTTTCGGACCATCCGTTCGCTCTGGCCGCCGATTCGAACTGTTTCATGTAGTTGTTCCATGATGACTTTCCGTCGAAATTTGGCACCTTAACACGAGCAAGACTCACACTCCCTTCAACTATCGACTGTGGCTCCAATTTGTATTTGGTTTCATCATTTTTAATGTCTGTTAAGATGGGTTCCATACCTTTGTCTGCTTTTTCCGTTTCCTCCAGTTTCTTTTCTATTTCCTTGATCTTTTCTTCAAAAGTAGATTTTATGGATGATATCTTGTCATCAAAATCGGAGGTGACTTTAGAGATGCTAGCAGAGATCTCGTTAGTCATCTTGCTTTCAAGGGATGAAATATCACCCGAAACTTTCGAAATGTCACTAGAAACCTTTTTCTCTAACGATGTAATGTCTGTCGAAACTTTCAAAACATCCGAGGAAACTTGGGAAATTTCACTAGAAACCTTTTTCTCTAATGATGTGATCTCTGTTGAAACTTTGTTCTCTAGCGATGTAATGTCTGTCGAAACTTTGTTCTCTAACGATGTAATGTCTGTCGATACTTTCGAAATTGACGAGATCACAGCAGCATGCTTGTCTTCAAACAAATAGGTTTCTGGATCTTACCCTCTTCTTGAAGAGCGTTCTTTAGACGTTCGACTAACTCAGCCTTTTTTCCAGTAGTGTCCATGTCTCTCTCTTCTAACTGGTTGCGGAGCTCCTTAACGATCAAATCAGTGATTTTCTTATGTTGTGTAGACATTGTCACACAGTTTATTTATTACGATTTATATTTTATTTATTTTTAAAAGTTCCACACTTTATATTTAAACCGAAAATTTACGTTGATTTTATTTCAAGTATCCTCACTTCTGATCACCAGTTGTGGCGTAATTGTCTTTTTACGCGGTTGACTCTACTATTTTATTTATTTATATTTTTAGGCACTAATTTAAATAAAGGAAGACTTACTTATATTATTTTATTTACATCACTTATTTATTTAATAATTACAAATAACACCAACTAACACATCCAATTTATTTACAACTCAAATTTATGATTTAATTAACTAAACATACTTCCGATAACTAATAAATACATTTCACTAAATCCGCTTTCGAATACAATTATCTCACGCGTCGCGGCTCGTTCGTTGACTGACTGGCCTGTGCTCGAATTCCTGTTCTTAAATACTCTGGCAGCGGTCGCCTCGAATCGCCGTGGAAGATCTGGCCTTTACTCGTAACGCGGAGAAATGTCGAGAAGAATTAGGCCGAGTTGTGAGGCGTCACATTATAATACCAAAAAAAGTTAAGTTTTCCAATTTAATGGGGATTTTCCATTTTTCCATCACAACCCAGGGGGGGTTGTGATTGGTGTCATTCGATAAATTTTTGAAAAATATTGAACACGAACACGCATTTTTTTTTCAGGTTTTTCGATCTGATGTTCATTTCGTCCATTTTTTTTATACCTATTTAGGGGCCCGAAAATTGTGTAGTGCCTCGAGCCTGATTTGAAGTACAGTCGGAAAAATAAAAGAATACCCATGAACGAACATATAAAACACGCTGTATTTTCCTGTCACCGTGTCACAAAGAAAATTGCCCAGCGCAAGTACATGTAATAATAATTATTACATGTACTTGCGCTGGCCAATTTTCTGTATGACAAGGTGACAGGAAAATACAGCGTGTTTTATATGTTCGTTCATGGGTATTCTTTCATTTTTCCTACTGTAAATAGTCCAGGGTAATAAGGATTTTCTCGGGACACTCAAAGATCCAGGTAGCTGACTACTTTTTTAGTTATTGTAGACCTATAGGAAGAAAACCTACCTGTCTTCCTGCCTAGAGTTCGCCTCCGTTTTTTAATTATTAACAATTTAGTGCAAAAATCGCGATTATTTCGATTTTTTGCACTTCATTCAAAAACTAAATAGTTGAAACATTGAAAAACTTTCAAAATGCCGATTTTTGAAAGTTAAAAAGTTATTTTTTTGCTACGCAAACTGCAAAATAAGTGAAAATCGTTATTTGTTAATAACTTATACTAAAACTATCTTAGAACTTTAGTGTTTCACCCAAAGTTGGATATTGGGGTACTTAACAAACCCTCGAAATTTGAGACTGATCCATTAATTAGTTTAAGAGTTATTCTATTTGTTTATCCCAGAGACCTTTATTTTGCAATAAGATAAGACAGAAAATAATGAAGATAGAGCAATTCTGAATATGCCAAATGAAAGTAGAAGAGTGATAGTACTATCAAAATGTATTAAAAAAAGATAAAAAAATGATTAATATAGTCAAAAATCCTAATGCCAAATTTTTAAAATTTTGTAGTTTATAAACATTTAGAATAACTTTAAAAATGTTGTCCGTATAAACAATCTTTTTATATATTCAAAAAGGTAGTATTTTAACACGAATTTTCAAATAAAAAAATTTAGCCTTGACTCATTTGGGACAAAGTTAGCCATATGTTTTTTTTTAATTCACAGCTAATTTTGTTTATAATAATTAAGGAATCTCATTAATGCAATTTTAAAGAAGGGCATTTGTATTTTTTCTTAAAAAATTTGCACAAACATTATACCTTCACAGCACCCTCTACGATTTTTCAAAAATGTAGTGCAAACGATTAAGGGGGAACCTACAAATCCAGCGAGTTAAAATACCGAAAAAGCAATTTCAAACGAATATAATTTGCTGTATCTCCGGATCAACTCAATGGATTTTGATCTTTCTTTTTTTAATTGTTATGTAATTTTTACGTACATTACAAAAATATGCAATTTGTTTATAAATTTATTAATTAATAAACAGTATAATTTGTTTAAACAATTCTTGAAAAAATATTTTTTTACAAAAATAAATGTTTTTAATCATAGTATCATTAATGATCACAGAAAAAGTTAAAGTACACTTTAATAAATAAATGATTTTTATTAGATAATTATTAATTGAAGATAATTTATTTATTAAAGTATACCTTAACTTTTTCTATGATTAATAGGGATAGTATGATTAAAATCATGGATTTTTGGGAAAAGATAATTTTTTCAAAAATTGTTTAAACAAATTAGACTATTTATTAATTAATAAATGTCTAGACAAATTACATATTTGTAATGTACAGAAAAATTACATACACATTAAAAAAGAACGATCAAAATATATTCAGTAGATCCCGAGATATAGAAAATGATAGTAGTTTTAAGTTGCTTTTTTTAGTTTTTGAACTCGTGCATTTGTCGGCTCCCAGCTCCCCCTTCACTTACCACGACTAGTCACCAGTTAAACTACATTTTTAAAAATTCGTGTAAAATACCAGCTTTTGTAATATTTAAAATGACTTTTTCTACAGACAATATTTTTTTAAAGTTATTCTAAATGTTTTTAAACTACAAAATTTCACCAATTTGGCATTAGGATTTTTGACTATATTAGATAATTTATTTATCGTTTTTTAGTACATTTTGATAGTATCAGTTTTCTACTTTCATTTAGCATACTCAGGATTGCCCTATCTTCATTATTTTCTGTCTTATGTTATTGCAAAATAAAGGTCTCTGGGAAAAACAATTAGAATAAGTCTTAAACTAATAATTAATGGATCGGTCTTAAATTTTGAGGGTTTGTTAAGTACCCCAATACCCAACTTTGGGTGAAACACTAAAGTTCTAAGTTAGTTTTAGTAAAAGTTATTAACAAATAACGATTTTCACTTATTTTGCAGTTTACGTAGCAACAAATTAACTTTTTAACTTTCAAAAATCGGCATTTTGAAGTTTTTTTGATGTTCTAAAAAATTAAATTGTGTAATATGTCAACTATTTAGCTTTTGAAGGGGGTGCAAAAAATCGAAAATATCGCGATTTTTGCACTAAATTGTTAATAATTAAAAAACGGACGTGAACTCTAGGCAGAAAACAGGTAGGTTTTCATCCTATAGGGATACAATAATTAAAAAAGTAGTCAGCTACCTGGATCTTTAAGTGTCCCGAACATGGTCTATTTCTAGCTTATTACCCTGGTCTAAAAATAGGCTCTGGGTAATTGTATTACTATAAAATTACATACTTCTATAATGATGTTATAGATTCATTTTGCAGCAAATTAATGAATTATATAACAATGTAAGCATGAAAAATGTCGATTGTGTAGTTAGCGAGAATCATATTATAGTAGGGGAGGTAAGTAGGAATGCTAAATTTGCAGTTACTCAAGTCGCTCAAGCGTTATGGAGACCTATTGGGTTGTGAATTTTAGGTCCTAAAACCAAAAAAAGTTAAGTAAAGTTTTCCATTTTAGTGGGGACTTTTCATTTTTTAATTTAGTTTTCCATTTTCAACAATTGTTTTTCCGATTATAGCGCCATTTATCCATAATTCGAAAAAATGTCTCGAATAAAAGCTACTTATTTTTACGTATGGAATCCAAATCTGCAATAAAAAATAGGAGCTCCTATTTAAGATTATAAAGTAACCCCCACCCCCCTGCGTGTGTTGTCGGAAGAAAAATAAAGTATGAAAACAAAGGTAACATGATAAAATCACAATTAAAGAAACGGGGGCATATGAACAACTGGTGAATAACAAAAGAAATAGAAGGGTAAATCATTAAAATATAACAAAGTGACAGCTACAGGAAACATCCCTGCAGAATTTTTAAATTATTATACAACAAAACCATGTATGTATATTAAAATCTGACCAATCTTTTCGAAAGTTGTATTAATTAAACAAAACTTTCAGAGGAATGCGAGATATAAATTGTAGAGTGACAACGGTAAAGAGAGAGATAAACAAGCAAGAGAATCAAGAGAACCAAGAGAACCTTTTATGGAAATAGTCAGGGTTACATACAGTCTCAAAAAAGATTCAACAATAAAAACTGCAATTGGTTGGCCACTTCAGAAACGAAAATAATATGGAAATACGGACAGACATGTTGGAAGTTGAGGGAACGAGAGATAGAGGAGAGCCGAGGAGAAAATGGAAGAAGTGTGGCAAAGGACTTGCGAGAGATAGGTAGAAATAAAGAAGACGGACGGATGGACAGAAATAGGTAGCGAATGAGTAAGAAGCAGCGATCCTTAAAAAGAGTAAGTAACTAATATACAAGATCATTTAGTTTATTAGTCTTCTTCTTATACTTATTGTAGATCTGTCGATCTGTTAATTCCGACGATGAAGTATTTCTTGAGAAATAGACTGCCAGCTATCTCTCCATTTTTTGGTTGTCTCCCAGGAGGACGCTTGCCAGCTGGTTTTCTTTCTAGCGCAATCCTTTTCTGGTTTCCTTTCTACCCCATCATACTACATTTTGCACACCACATTGTTCCCTGATGATGTTATTTCGATGTTTCGTATTCCATCCCTTTTTTAGTGGAGTCACTGAAGGTTTTCTCCTCCGATTTCGTTGAACCTCCATCGATTTTCATGAAAATTAGTGAGTAGTTAGCAGATACCTCAAGCAACAAAGGTGACATGATGCAAACTTGCGCTTTTACCTTGGGGGTGGAAGCCACCCCTTCTCGGGGGTGAAAATTATTTTATCAAAAATAATACCATAAATCGGTGTAAGGATAAATTTTAAGTAAAATTTGTTATATAAAGTTATTAATATAAATCAATGGTTTTTGAGTTATTGAGGATCAAATATTTTATTTTTGCGTACAAAATTTTCCGTATTTTACAGTACTTTCTTTTACAAAAAAGTTATTATTACCAAAATTTAAGATAAAAAATTAAATACACTCCTCACTTAAAGAACTAAACTAATTTTAAGTCAAAGTGAGTTATGGGTAATTGAATGTAAATTTTTTTCGACTAGTACTCAAATCTAAGTATTCAAGCTTAAATAACGGGAAAACGATGCATTTTATAAAATATACCTGTTAAGCACTTGTCAAAGCACTTCGGATTACCTGTCAATTGAGCTTCAGAAAAAGTTAATAGCATTAAAATTAAGCAAGTTATGATGAAACTAAGAGAACCCTTTAAAGAGAAAATTATTTATAGTAATCCTTACAATAATTTCTTTATATTAGCATAAGTAATCATTTCAACAATTTTGACCGGTCTAGAATGAAAATTTTTGAAATAAAGGTATAATTTACAAAAATCAGGATTTTTAAAAAGATCGTAATTTTCATTTTCTTTTGAAAATAACTCCAAAAATAAACGTAAAAAATGATATATAACCAAATTTTAGTTTTTTTTTTGTATCAAATACCTTTTGTACCTTTTTTATTATTTCTATGGGGTAAAAAATATCCGAGATAGAAACATTTAAAACTTAAATTTTGCAGAGAGAACCATGTAACCGGGGCCATTTAACCTTTTATTTTTAAAAACGTAAGGAGTTTAAAAGATTAAATTTAACGTCGTTTAATTGCCCTTGGAATTAACTTTCAAATGGTTTTTAGGTTAATCTAATATCGTAAAATTAACGGAGTTATTAAAAAAACAATAATATTTCTTGGAAAAAATTTTAAAAGATAAATTTTGAAAAATTTTTGGAGCATAAATTTTAATGCTATCAACTTGTTCGAGGACTCATTTGATAGATATTTCTAAATACTTTGACAAATGTTTAATAAGTTTATGTTACAAAATGCATCATTTTCCCGTTATTTAAGCTTGAATAAATAGATTTGGGTCCTCGCCGAAAAAAATATACATTCAATTACCTATAACTCACTTTCAGTTAATATTAAAAGATTTTTTTAGTAAGGGATTTATTTCGCTTTTGTTATCTTCAATTTTGGTAATACATAGTAACTTTTTTGTAAATACATAGTTTTTGAGTTATTTATAAAAAATCGGTTAAAAACGTGCAGTTTCTCACGAAAAATTAAAATCTTTGATCTTTAATAACTGAAAAAGTTTTGATTTATTTTAATAACTTTAAATAACAAATTTTTCTTAGAATTTGTCCCTCTATCGAATTACGGGATTATTTTTAATAAAATAATTTTCACCCTCGAGAAGGGGTGGCACCCACCCCCAGGGTAAAAGCGCAAGTTGGCACCATGTCACCTTTGTTCCTTGAGATATCCTCTAACCCAGGGGTTCCCAAACTTTTTTGTACCACGCCCCCTTTTTTGAAAGAAAGCTTCTCGCGCCCCCCCCTTACAATAAATTGTATGCGCCTAAATAGGAATAAAACAAAAACAAATAAGTATTAGCTTGAAAACAAAACATTTATTTATTCTGCCATAAGATACAACAATATCAGTTTCCATAAAATACAAAAATTATTAATAAAAGAAAAATAGATTATGTTGCTTAGTGAGATGAATGTGCTTGCATTTTATTTACTAGTATTCCTATTCGTGGCTGAGTTTTAGTAAGTGCACAGCACAAGTCACTAGCAACATCAAGTTTATTCCGATACTTTGTTTTAATTGCCACAAGTGTTGAAAATCGCACAAATAGTTACTTGAAAAAGGCAAATATAAATGAAGAGCTTCCCGTGATACACTAAGATACACTTTGAAATATTTTAACCAAAATGAAGGTTTGGCCATTATAACAAAGTATTTGGCAGAGGAATCGTGCAAAAAATCATTTGGATTTATTTGCAAAGCATCTTCTTGAAGTGATTCATGCAGGGAGTCTATGTTGACATGGAATGGATCAGTTGATATTCTGTAAATAAAATTGTCACAGGTGTTTGGGAAGTATTTCTGGAACTCTTCAATTAGGCTCTCCAAATGGTTTGATATTTGGATTTTCAAACTTGATCCTTCATAAATGTCCTTTCCTCTGCGTGTTTCTTCTGAGATTGGCTCTACTTTAGAGAAATTTGAATAATTTCAGGGGTTTGCTGATATTTTACGCCTCCAAAGTGGAAAGCCTCCATCACAATGAGTAACTACTATATTTGAGTCTCCACCCTGCAGTTTTAGGTTGATGATGTTCAACGAGTCAAAGATGTCTGACAAATAAGCCAATATTACTTGGGTACAATGTTTTTTGAAGGCCATGTTTAGCTCATTTTGCTTTTGATGTTTCAAGGTGATTACTTCATCTCAAAGGTCAAATAATCTTGCCAACATGTTTCCTTTTGAGAGCCATCGTACTTCTGTATGAAGTAGCAGTGTTTTGTGATCACTTTCTAAATCTTCACAAAGCGTTTTAAACAGTCGAGTATTCAACGAACTCTTTTTTTATGTACTTCACTACTTTAATACACAACTTTAAGACAGCCATACGTTCATTTGGAAGGGGTTTTGCTGCCAAGGCTTGTCGATGTATAAAACAATGTACCCCAATCACACCAGCATTTTTCTCTATTACTAATTGCAAATAGCCTGAGCGAAAACCTAGCATTGAAGGTGCGCCGCGCCATCTGTACATAAACTGATCAGTTTTTGTCAAGAAAGTTCATGTTTGTCAAAAAACTCTCACACTGCTTTCATAACATTAATAGCTTTTGTCGTGGTCTCCAGTCTCCAACTCTGTAGAAAAGAGTAGCTTGTCTTTCATTCTTTCGTTTTGAATATACCGAACATAAACAATTAACTGATAACATTGTGCTATGTCATTACTCTCGTCTAGCTGAATAGCAAAAAATGGCGATTATTTTACTGCATCAACTACCTGGTTTTGTACGTCTTCGGTCATATCATTAATGCGGCGTTTCATGCACAGTGTTGTCAAAAAGAGGTATTTGAGATAACTTTTGCTTACTCTGCGCTACCAGACACAGTTTGACAAGCGGTTAATATTGAATTTTAGAAAAATATAACTAAATTTAATTTAATGTTCAACTTGTCTCGCGCCCCCCCTGATATGTTCTCACGCCCCCCTGATATGTTCTCACGCCCCCCAGGGGGGGCGCGCCCCCCAGTTTGGGAACCGCTGCTCTAACCACTCACCAATGTTCCAGGAAATCGATGGAAGTTCAACGAAATCGGAGGTAATAGTTCATATCCACCTTCAGTGACTGCACTACTTGTCTTCCCTGCAATTGCTCTTAGAGCCCCCGCAGACTGCAGACTTTTTATCGGTCGATAGTTGGGTCGGGTTGGGCTGTTAGTGCACATACCGAGCCAACTAAACAGTCGGGTTGGTGAAGGGGGCGCAGACTAGCAACTGTCGACCAACTATTCTCGAACGATTTAGTACTAAAGTTCGTATTTGACTGTTGAAGCGAGTAGTCGCACAATGCAAAAATTATCCAGAAATGTTATTATCGCTCTCATACAATGGATGAGGAAAACCAAGAAGAGATTCCGAGAGTATGGAATACATCCCATTCACAATGGAAGAAATAAGAAGACGATAAAAACTAACAGATGTGATCCAGAAGATTGCCATGTTAAAATGGAACTGGATAGGACATATAGGAAGGATGGAAGATAACCGTTGTACGAATTCGTCAAGAACAAGCAAGAGAAGTAGGGGCAGACCTCAAACAAGATGGACTGATGACATCAAGTGAATGGCTGGCCACGAATGGATACAAAAACAATAAACAGAAATGACAGGATACACCTAAGGGAGGCTTACTTCCGACGATGGATGGAATAGCTGTTGATGATGATGAATTCTCAGTGATAGATTATTTAGTTGAAAATTCTACACAATGTATTCTAAATTACTTGATTACCAAAAAAAGTTTTTCACTTTACCTACTCCGGATGATCATAGCCAGTTTCAATGAACTAGTCATGCTAATTGGACCACGCAGGTTTCTACAAAAATATTTAAAAATATTCACACGACACAAGTATCGGACACCAAAACTAGGAGATAATTGAACTATCAGCCGATAAACAATCGTCGTGTGTGCGCAAGTACTAGTTATCCAGCACTGATTAAACCGTCGCGCGTCGGCCGATAGTTGGCCGACAGATTAGTTTGAATGCAAAATCGGGGGAAGCCCATCAAACTTTTTATCGGCCGATACTGAATCGGTGTAATGTGCGCATATGCATACCTCTCTGTAGAAGAACCCGACCAAACTATCGGCCGATAAAAAGTCTGCAGTTTGCGGGGGCTCTAGTGTTTTCATTTCGGCTGTTCGTAGCATGCTTTTGGTTTTGGCAGTTTGATTAGTAATTATGTACTTAATATCTAGTTTATAAGACTCGGTAAGTACAGGTATTAGGTTTTTAAGTTGGAATATAATTGATGGATTCGAACGTTACTTGATGGAAGTTCATTTTATCTAACAATAAAACACTGAAAACGTTTGTTTTCTATACTTCCACAAAATGTATTATAACTATGTGACTACAGCTGTTTCGGCAGAGTGCCTTTCTCAAGTGATTTAGTTTACTATGGGTTTGCCTTTTTAAAGTCTTTAACTGAAAAGGTTGAGGAGTGGGGAGCTGTTTTTTCTCGAGTTGGTCATTCAGAATTATATCTGAATTTTTTAATTCATTAATTTCCATAGATTCTAATAAAGATAGCTTAAGGCCGTTATTTTGAATATGCAGAATTTGAAACTCTTCATTAAAAGAATGATTATGATCTAGAAGGTGAAGTGCGTATGTAGAAGTGTCTGATTTTCTATTGTAGAAAGCCCTTTTGTGTTCTGCTATCCATTTGTCAAAGGTTCTGCCAGTTTGACTGATGTAAGTTTTCGGACAGCCACCACAAGTTAGTTTGTAGACACCACTCTGTAGTTGTTTTCTCTTTCGGCTCTTATTGTTCTTAATATATTTGCTTAAGTTGTTGTTAGTTCTGAAAGCTGGTGTTATTCCTTTCTTTTTATGTATCTGGCTTTCTGTGGTGGTGGATAGACTAATTTCAGGGCTTTCTTATGGAGTTTTTGGTTTAAAATTTTATTAATTGTTTGTTCGTTACAGCCATTGTTTACTGCTCTTTGTTTAATGATGTTCAGTTCTATTTCAAAGTTATTTTTTGACATGGGAATTTCTGTCAGTCTATGTATCATGCTATAGTAGGCTGCTAATTTGTGTTGTGTAGGATGGGATGATAAATTGTGTACAGTTGTGTCAGTATGGGTAGGTTTATGATATACGGAGAACTCATGTTTGTTGTGTAGTCTGGTAATTGTTACATCTAGAAAGTTTATGGACTTATTCTGTTCTGTTTATATTGTAAACTCAATATTGAAGTGAATTACTATGAAGTGAATTAATGTATGATAGAAATTGGTCGAGTTGCCGGTTAGTTCCTGTAAAGCATACTAGTATATCATCCACGTATCTCCACCAATATAAGAACTGTTTAAATACGGGATGTTTAGAAATTGTTGTTTCAAGCTGGTTCATAATAATATCTGATAGCAATGGGCTTAGAAGATTACCCATAATAAGTACTGCACTGTGGTTTGTGTATATTTGATTATTGAATTTAAAATAGTCTTGATTTATGCAAATTTCAAGAAGGTGTAAAATTTCAGATGCAATGATCGGATTTGTACTATTATGGTGTACAAGATTTTTAACTAGAACAAAAGTTTCTGTAGGAGGAATACTAGGAAAAAGATTTTTTACGTCAAATGAAATTAGTCTGGAGTTGTTGGGCAATTGAAATTGTTGTATTTTATTAACTAGTTCTAGTGTATTTCTTACGGTGAATTTAGGTGAAAATTTAGTGTATTCTGTAATATACAGTTTTTTTCAGTATCTGACAGTATTTGAGGTCAGTATCTGACATCAGTATCTTTTTTTACAGTATCTGACAGTTTTTTTTGAAAATTTATATGGCGGAGCTGAATAAAAAGAAACAAAAGGCCTTATTGGATAGTCAGGTTTGTGAATTTTAATACAAGAGTATAATTTAGCAGGTTGTGGGTTCATAATATTAAGTTATTTCTGTTCTGTTAGATTTAATATGGGTTTTGAATTTTCAATGGCTAGTTTAATTTGTTTTCGGTATTTTTCTGTGGGGTCTTTGTTTAATGTTATACTATTTTGGTTATTTAAAAATTCTATTGTTTTGTTATTATAGTCGCTGCCTAAAAAGCCAAACCCATAATAAACTAAATCACTTGAGAAAGGCACTCTGCCGAAACAGCTGTAGTCACATAGTTTTAATAAATTTTGTGGAAGTATAGAGAACAAACGTTTTTAGTGTTTTATTGTTAGAAGTTGGAATATATTTACCTACGTGTTACAAGATAATATAAAAGGGTCATTTTTACCAAATTTTAATATTATATTAATCGTCTAGTTTTAACATAATTATGATGTGAATGTAAGATATAAAATGCCGTTGTTCGTTTGTCCATACAGTTAATCTTAATTTGTTTTGATTGTTTTGCATCCATGTTGCGTCCATTCTTGTTTAAAATTCCTTATTACACTTCGTATTTGTCCAATATTATAATTGAAATAATAAGTTTTTCTCCTTCATTGAAAAATAAATGAAATTAGAGACGACTCGACGGAGGCGCAAGACACAGGTAATCAAGAAAACAATTTCACGAATCCCGCAGCGCTGCATAATGAGACCGGAGGGCGGGATTAGGGATAAACCGGCAGCCGGGATACGGGATTATCTACGGCAAGGATTCAGGACGCACAGGCCTCAACTACCATATTAGCCCGCTAAGTTATTTATTGCCTCATAATTAAGTTGGTAAGTGTCGTTTCATTTGCATATTGCTTTCAAATTAACCTGCTTGATGAAAACCTTACGCTTTAATTAAATTTACGTTACAGTATAATGCAACTTTAAAATTGGTATTAAAAATATTATAAGTTAAGTTCTAAACATGATTTTACCCGTGCGTCATTAATATCTGGCGAGATAAAATACATATTTTTTATCTAGCATCATTGTCTTCCACGCATGAAACTAATGACAAACCAGGTACCGCCTGTTATTAAGTAAAAACACATGTTATTTTTATGAACGCTCTTGACTCAGTACATTAAAAAGAGATAGGTACAAAAAAAGACGATCGGGGATGCTTTCACATTTTAAGTACAATTTGTGACGTTTGTGGTTTTTTTACTTTTGTAACTGTCAGGCTGTTGAATTTTTTGGTGTTATTTTTAAAAAATTTTGCATTTTGAAGTTTTTTATAGTACAAAAACAGTTGTTTTCACAACTAATTTTTTATTGGAGTTTGAAATTTTATGGTAAGTGTATTTATTTTGCGAATAATTTTTACAACGTACAAAGCTAACGTCACTGGCACAGTTAAGGAATGTTTGTGCTTAAACTTACCTACGCCAAAGTAAATAAAATAACAAAAAAAAATATGTTATTGAATTTTTTTATAAATTGTTTATTTATTTATTATTCAATTATATTTATTAATAGACCAGGAATAATCTTTAAAAAAAACGTCTATTTTTGGATGTGAGAGGTGGGCATTTGGATTTTTGCAGATAAAGTTAGGTGACACTTTCAGTAATAATAATTGACTTATGCTCCTTCATAAATATGGCCGGAACATTAATAAAAAAATTAAAATATTTAGAAATTAAAAAAAAAACTTCGATTTTTTTCTCCTTTCTTTGCTTATAACTTTAAAACTATTCGTTTTGGAACAAAGTCGTAGATAAATAAAATAAAGATAATTGAATTTTGTATGATATACGACTGGTCAAAAATGTCTTAAGGTATTCTGCAATATAGCAATAAATACAAAATAAGGGGGCAAAATATGGCTGTTGTTATTCAATGTTTCTTAACCACTTTGGTGGCACTTAGAACCTTAGTCATTCGCTTAAGAAAATTCTTATAACTTACTTAAACGGTCTACCAAATTTCAAATTTCAAAGTTCAAATTTTTTAAAATCTTTCTGAACAAAAAGTAGACCATTTAGAAGTTGGCTAATTTTTTACATAATATAAAGAGGTGCTCTACCTATCTAATACACTTTACAGAATTAAAATCGGATTATTTAAGGGACCTCAGCAATGTTTTAAAATTATAAACAATTTTTTGGCTTATAAACAAATAGCTTTGTTTAATAAAAAAAAATAATTTTTAGCAATGCAAATAATTAAAACCGGTATAATTTGACTTACACTTTCAAATGCTGTCAGCAGAATTGCTATTTTATTTTTTAATCAAAAGTTATTCACGTTCAAAAATTGCAATTTTTCGATTTTTTGAAAGTTCTACCGAGTTTATCTCGAGAACTATGCATCCTACGAAAAAAATTGTAAGAACATTTTTTGCTTAGAATTACCCAAGAAATACAAAACAATGTTGTTTTTTGCGAAAAATCGATGTTATGTTATTCCTAAAGTTCTTTGTTTATAACAATCTTATCGACATCTGGATCAACTGTTACCCAAAAAATTCGTGTTCTACGGGTCAAAATACATAAAAAAACTTGGGTAAGTCCATCTAAATAAAGGAGCCCCTAGCACCCTCTCCTGGCCACAGCACTAATTTGTTTATAAGCCAAAAAATTGTTTATAACTTTAAAAGATTTCTGAGGCTGCTTAAATAATCCGATATCAATTCTGTAAAGTGCATTAGATAGGTGAAGTGCTTATATGTAAAAAAAATTACAAATCTTTGTATGTTCTAGTTTTTGTTGTGCAAGATTTTAAAAAATTTAAATTTTTTAAAAATAGTTTAGATTGCAAAATTATTATGCAAAATCTACTAAGTCAATTTTAATGAAATTTGATGAACAGTTTTAGCACATTACAAAAATTTTCTAAGCTATTAGGAAGGTTCCAAGTATAACCTAAGTGATGGAAAAACATTGAATAAGGACAGGCTTGTTTTGCCCCCTTATTTTGTATTTATTGCTATTTTGCAGCAAGGGTGATAAATTAAGACATTTTTAACCAATCCGATCTGATAGAAAATTTAATTATCTTTGTTTTATTGCTATACGACTTTGTTGCAAAATAAATCGTTTTAAAGTTATAAGCAAAGAAAGTAGAAAAAACGAAATTTTTTGAAATTATTAAATATTTTATTTTTTTTTATTAATGTTCCGGACATATTTCAGAAGGAGCATAAATCAATTATTATTAACGAAGTTATCACCTAACTTTATCCGCATAATTCCGAATGCCACCTCTCACATCCACCTAAAAACAGAACCTTCCTGGTCTATAGTCTACTTTAAATGTAGCTGTAATTATACACCAAATAAATATAAAAATTTTAAAGCAAAACTTACATTTGACATTATATTTATTTGATAACGTCAAATCTTATACTATAACTTGTGATCGGAGTAGTACCCACTTTATCTCACTTGCCGTTGCGTTTTGTAAATTTCGGACTTATTTCGTATGCTTTAAAAATGATGACGCACGGGTAAAGAACCCTGGACTCAAGCATCACACTTCGCTCTGTGTTATTTGTTAATGCGGCTACGCTGTATGCGCCCAAATATTTGTCCTTTGACTTCTGTCAAAAACCGAAAACTGGACGGATAGGCGTATTTGCTATTCGTGATGCGTATTTGCGTGATGCGTGCGAATAGAAGAATGAACCCTTCACACTTCGTCCTATGTGGCCGAATAAGGCGCATACCAAATAACACATAGAGAAATGTGGTGCCACCATAGGAACTAACTGTTCGGACAAAGAAAATTTATTGAAAACGTTCATCTTAACGACCTTGCTTATTGAATTAAAGAACGAGATTAATAATACCTTAAAGTAAAGTATTGAGAAGGCGCTGAAATAAACAAAGATATGTTCTTGTGTTTTGCTTGGTGAGAACAAAGAACAAAGCGTTCTCCTCTTATGTTGCCATCTCTATTGAGATTGGAGGTATATGATGATGACCCTGTAGATGCAGTCTATCTGTGCATATAGCTCGATTATACTGCGCGGTGTATACACTGCGCACTAAATTCCTAAAGGATTTGCGCAAAATAATGAAATACAAGAAAACTCTTGTAAGAAAAATATTTATTCACAAGTACCTAATAAACATTTGGAAGAAAATAAATGTTAAATGAAAGGGGATTAATAATTTACAAAAAAATGCACCCCAACTATTTAAAAAAGAATATATGTAACCTAATTATTTATAAAACGATATAACCCAATTATTATTAAAGAAAAAAATCATTCGATTCAATTTAAAAGAGAATGACAGTAATTTATTTTAATTTATTTTATATTCTTTTTTGCACCATTGATCATTTTTGACTGTTTACCGTGACAGATTTTACGTCAGTAGGTGACATTTACTAGCAACTCGACGGTAAGTAATCCAACTCGACGGTAAGTACTCCAACTCGACGGTAAGTAATTCACTTACCGTCGAGTTAAAAAAGCTCTTAATTTTAATTTATTTTTTGAAAGAATAAAGAAAACTAACGAATTATTTATTAATATTGAAACTTATGGTACAATTTGTTAAATTATTTAATGAAATCCCACTTGTTTGGGCTGTGGTTTCACTTCTAACAGAAACTCCTGCAGAATCGCATACATTAGTAGTATTACTAGTATTGCACAATATTTTTTCGGTAAAATCTATTTTATTTTGAAGAGAATCTTCTTTATAGCTTTCTGCCACTGTCGATGAACGCCAACCTCCATGACGCTTTAATCCGGGGACATCAACACCTTTATTAGCCAAAAACGTTGCTGATGTACTCCTGAACGAATGGCCAGTATAGTTCTCGGGATTAGGCAAATTTAAGAATTTGGCAATTTGAGAAGGACAGTCCCCGATTGTCCCTTTCCCTATTACTTGAGCAGAACATTTTCCTTTGGCGTATCTTAAGAACAAATGATTTGATTTTACTTGTGATGGACGAAGTTTTATATACTTAAAATTATTTACAACTAAATAAAAACTCAATTCTCCATTGTTGTTATGCACCCTAGTTACTACCTAACAACCAAAGTATCTATCTTGATAAAATGAATGAAACTAGTCAATATGACGAAAATGTTTAATTTTATAATTTATAATGGTATCAATCGTGCAAAAAATGTTATAAGCATGTCGAATGTTAAGGGTAACCGATCTCAGACAATAATTGGAGTCGTCGCTCCGCTCCTCCTCCAAACAATTGTCTTCGATCTGTATAAAACCCTTACCGTTCTCCATACTTAATATACTATTACTGTATTTTATTTAAGTTATGGTATTTTATTTTAATTTATTCAACTACGTATTATTTTATTTGATTTTAATTTATGTTATTTTATGAAGAAACGCGCATTGTACTGCGTTTACTACTCCACGTAGTGTGTGGCCGTACAGTGGTTATATCGCGTTTTTTTGTCTATATTTTTCCCACCTCTGCGCTATTCATTGCACCGATCAATGCATTCCGTATCCAAAAAAATCAAGAAAATGAGTTTTTGGTAAAAATACAAAGACAATAAATACCTACCTAACTAAAGTTGTTGTTTTTTGCAGTGGTGGCTCGTCAGAGGAGGCAAGGGAGGCTTAGCCTCCCCATAAATTTTTTACACACGCTACACTGTTTTGTTTATCTTGAATCGCGAAAAACAACAAGCAGCCTCACTATTATACAACGTGTAAATACCATACTATCCCTAAATATCCATACGCACGGAGCATTAGCATTAGAACGCATGATTGCGTCTCAGTTTTTTTTATTATTATTGTAGGCAGGACCTTGGGTTATCCCGAGATGCATGAACGGAGCCGAGAAGCCGGCCAGCCTCCGTTGCTAATGTTCCGCGCAGCGCAGCAGGCGTTAAGGAGACCCGGTCTCCTAACAGTGCCATGTACGGTGCCATCACACGCTGCCCGGAGATTTACCAACGGAGGCTAACTAGCTTCTCGGCTCCGTTGTCGTTGCGTGCATCTCGGGACAACGAATTTTAGGGTCCTGGTTAAAAATAATGAAAAAACTAAAAGTGCGAATCTTGTTATGAAATTTGGTATTTGGAGTTAAAATAATATTTGGAAAAACTTCTTCAAACAACTATTTCCGATATTTGTAACGCAAAGCAAAATATCGGTAATTTATCACGTTTTTGGATTCGCAGTAGGCCGCGTGTAGAACTAAAAAAATTCAGTTGAGTATCTTAAAAAATGTGAACCTTCAACCTATATGGACTGCAAAACTTCAAATCTGTATTTATGTTGATATGCATATCTACTTAACAAAGATGAAATTGTTAACAAATAAACGACACAAACTTTGGTATTAAACTTTTACAATTAGACTAATTATTTTTAAAATGATATGATTATGAAATTATGAATTATGATATTATGAAATGTAAATAAAAAATGGTCAAAAAATTGGGCCTTACATTACATATTTTGGCGCATTTTTTTGCTAGTGCAAATTTGCCCAGATATTTTAAAGTTAGGTATAGCCTCCCTATTCTAAAAATCACGAGCCGCCACTGACTTTTTATACTTATACCGGGAGGAAGAACAAAAATGTTTTTCTCATGTTAAATTTGACACCCTGTAAGAAGGACGAGGTACAAATGTGAGTATACATCGGAATTGTAATTATAGACTTACGTTTTGTGAACATTTTGTTTTTTGAATGTCCCTGATATCTTTAGAAACAAAGAAAAAAGATGGTTTTACTCTTTAACATGATGTGTTTTTACTGAAACCAAACTAAATTAACAATAAAAAATAGCAGTTAACAAAACGTTAAAAACAGAAAAGCACATAACCTAAAGAGTTCTTATCGACATCTATAAGAGTTATTTGTCGACCAGGTAAGCGGTATGCACAGCGCAACATAAGAGAGACGAGATTGTTTAATGGAGGCTCTGTGATGTTTTGGGGTGGAATTTACTTGACAGAACATAAGTATGTATTTGTTGTCTATGTGGAGGCTCTTTAAATAGCGAGAAGTACATTACACAGATTTTTATCTTTGAACACTCTTATCCTTTCTTAGTGGTATGATATGACATGGCCTCCTCACGTATAGTATGTTGTCAGTTAAAACACATATTAAAGAGTAAAACTGTCTAGTTTCTTTGTTATTAAACATATCAGAGAAATTAAAAAAACAAAATGTTCACACATGATATGGATGTATACCCACCTTTGTACCTTTTCTTTCCTACAGGGTGTCTCAAACTTTTATTTCGGTTAAAACACATTTTAAACTACACCATCTATTTTCTTTGTTTTTCAAACATAATGCTACAAAATGATTTCGATGTATACTCACATTTGTACCTCGTCCTCCCTACAGGGTGTCTCAAACTTAACATAATAAAAACATTTATTGTCAAGTACAAAAAAAGAGTTTGATTCAACATTTGGACAAATGTGTAATACTTACTAAAGAAATATACAAAATAATAAAAAAAAGTTACCGGAATCCATCTGTTCACGAAAAAATCAACTATGAAAATGAGCATAATTTTCTATATCCCTAACTTATGCCTCGAAGTATATAAAGGAAGTAATGGAACATTTTATAGATTTCATGGTATATTACAATACAATTCGCTAGTTTTAAACAAGACTCGTATCCTTTTCGACGATAGAATAAAGATTACCATTTCCAATGTATGTGTTTGCGATAGAATCTCTACGATTTAATTCAATGGAAAAATATCATGGCAATTTAGTGAAAAGGAAAGATAAGCAGTGCCGATCCGGAACGCGTAAATCGGTTCTTGCAGGAAAACGAGTGGAATTGGAAATGGAAACGATTAAGTGGGAAAAGAAAAGAGTAAATTGACCACTTCGGAAAGACCTATTATCACATTTACAACTGTATATAAATTGCGCCAGGAGAATAATGCTAACTGATAAACGTAAGTGGATTTTATATTACGGCGTGTGTTGATTACGCTCATAATTTCTGATAGAGTGGGTCGATGGGTAAAACATACACGTAAACAGATAAAGAGTGCCTATAGAATCAAAACCTGGTAGATGCGTGTTTTGAAATTTTGTCGGGAGGCTAAAAGCAAAAAGTATCATTTATAAAAAAGCAGAATTTTCCAAAATGTATCCGACATTTCTCAATCAAAGGGACATCAATAAATATCATAAAATGGCACACTAATTTGTCATTTGTCTGCATGCCCCTTACATTTTCAGAAATTTGTACTTGGATTTGTGTTTGGATTAAGGAGATCGAAAAATTTAGGATTTAGCAGGTTTTGATTCTGATGGGCTCAATTATAGTGTAACTTTGAGTTTAAATTAAATGTATCACGAATGAAACTAGTCCAAAAAAAATAATCAAACCACAATATGTTCCCCCCATAACAGACTTAATACTCACTGGTGAAATGACAACTAATAAACCTTCTAAATAAACGCTAAAAGGAAGAGTACCAATAACAGGGAAAAAATCGGAAAAATTTAATTGGAAGAGAAGTATTTAACAAGCAAATAGTATCAGCCCTTTACTATTCGTAATCGTAATGAACCAGTGGCGGCTCGTAGCCTAAAAAAGTGGTGAAGATGAGAAAAGCCTGCCGAACCCAAACGAAATTTCGGCACCTATGTCGCGCCCAAATCTTATTAAAAATTCTTTACAAAAAATTTAGAGATTAGGACCCTAATAACTTGAAAACTTTTTTAATGGTACTTATATTAGAGACGAGGGTGAAGAGATACTCAGGCAAAAAAGCAATATTATATAGAAATAGAACTGACTTATCTAGTTTTTATAAATCAAGTCGATCCTTGGATATTTTAGGAAAGCAACTATATCATTCTATCTCAATGATATCCTCGTAAAAAGGATGCTTCTGCATAAGTTCATTCAATAGTTCTTTAAGAGTGCGATAACAGTCAAACTGTAGTCTTTCTTGTGAAAAACTGTTTTTTGTATAAGTTTTTAACCTTTTTAAACCCGAAAAACTTCTTTCTACGGATACGAATAAAAATAATGGGAACATAATATATCACAAGGACAGATTCAGCAACTTATTGACCTAGGCATATTGAAATCCTCCGCAGATATCATCATCATTATAAGTGGCTCGATATTGACAATCCGTTGTGGATCTTGGCCTGCTCACAAATAAGTTGCCACTCCTGTAGATTCCTGACAACTTCCCTCCATCTTCTGACCCCTAGAATCTCTTTCCACATCATCAGTCCATCTTCTTCGTGGTCGTCCTCTACTTCTTGTGCCCTCTGGTTTTGAAAAAGTTAATTTCTTAGTGTATTCGTGATCTGGCATTCTAGCAATGTATCCAGCTCATTTAAGTCTCTGCACTTTAACGAATTTCACAATATCTGGATCGGTGTATAACTGATACAGTTCAAAGTTGTATCTTCGACGCCATAGCCCATTTTCATTTACGGCCACAAAAATATTTCTAAAAATTTTTCTCTCAAAAATACCTAGAAGTCTTTCATCACTTTGAGATAAGGTCCACGTTTTAGTCCCATATATCACAACCAGTCTTATTAAAGTCTTTATTTTTTAAATGTTTGTGGAGACTGTGAACAGGTCTGTTTGCTATTGCTATGCGTCTTTTCCAAATTCTCTGTTGGATATTCCGGGAGTTTTTAGAAACCAGCATATATTTGGTTTTTTCCAGTAGCGTACTGATAGATCCGCGGTCCCTGGTTCCAGTTGGAATACGGGCCCCCGCCCAATAAAAACACATATTGTCTATCAAAAGTTTTTAATAAACAAGCTAATTTAAAACAGTAAAATAATATTAACACTGTCGTTTTTCATACTGATATGACAGATCACTTTACTCCAGCCGTTTTTGGGTCCAGCATGGGTCCTGAAAGTACTGAGGAGAAAACTAGGACCTGTGAGGGAAAACGCAATCTTCAGAATTGAATACAACACGCTTTATCAACTTTATAAGGAAACATCCCTGTCAGACCTCATTAGAATACACAGATTGCAATAGGCCGGACATGTGATATGAATGGGCTAGGATAGGCTACCAAAGAGAGCAATGAACGCTAGAATGCAGGGAAAGAGACCGGTTGGAAAGCCAAGCAAGCGCTGGGAAGACACAGTAATCAGCGATGCACAAGCATTTTTAGGAATCCGTGTATGGAGAAGAGCAGCGACAGATAAACAAGGGTGGAGGCAAAAAATAAAAGAGCTCAATTTGGGCTGTAGTGCCGTAGAGGAAGAAGAAGAACAGGATGGAAGGATGAACTTCCTTTTTGCGCACTGTTTTAAGGTGTAAAATATGATAATATTGCATCTTTTTGTGCCTGTCTTTCCTGTTCTTCTTAATTTTTGCTTTTCTCGTTTTTCACTGGGTCTATTGAATAAAAAGAAGTATTTGCTTGTACTTAACAAGTATTTAAGTATTTACTTCAGCGATTCTCAACCTGTGGGGCGCGCCCCCCTAGGGGGCGCCCTTTTAGTAATGGGAGGGCGTGAGCATATAAAAAAATACACCAACATTATTAACTAATTTACTAAAATCAAAGCAAAACAAAATTCTGACAAAATAAAAAATAAAATACACATGAACACTGAATAGGAGATATAATCATAAAGAGCACTCAATACTAAAAAGTAAGATTTTACTGTTTTTTGTCAAAATTATTGAACGAGGGGGGGCGCGGTGAAAATTTTATGGAAGATTGGGTCGCAAAGGGTAAAAGGTTGAGAAACGCTGATTTACTTAATAGTTATTAAATAAAGCATTAAAGAAATTACTTTGTTCAATTACTATTAAGTAAATACTTAAATATTTGTAAGTAAAAGCAAATACTTATTTTTATTCAATAGATCCAGTGCCACTTAAATATTTGTAACTCATGATTATAACGAAACGACTACTTAGTTAAGAAAAATAAGTGTTTATAACCCTATTCTACGAATATACTACGACTGTTTTGTATTATCGCGACAACGAATATTTTACTGTGCACAATATGAAGAACGAAAGTAAATTGCAAATTATATTGTTGTTTATTGGAATAATTATTACAGCAATTTACTTTCGTACTTCTTATGTTGGTCTGGTCACTAAAATATTCGTTGCCACGAAAATCCAAGACAGTCGTATATTCGTGCAATAAACTATAAAGAAATTTAATAAAACGACTATGACAATACGTGACTGTACCTCTTGTTAATACTACCTCTTGTTAATCCTTCGGAATGGTGTCTTTTTGCTTATTTTATTGATGCCGACAAGCCAATCTACCTACTCTTATTGCAGTTTTATGATAAGAGCTGTTTATGGTTTATGAATATTACTCTAACATAATTTGTTATCATTTATAATTTCCTGTTCGTAAAATTAAATATTGAAATAAGTTTGATTATTTCATTCATAGGAGATTCTGACCAATAGAAAGCTACAGAAATCTGAATTAAATCGATAATTTTTGATAATCTCCCGTCGTTAAGTATATTACGTCGGATTCCCTTCGTTGCTACGAAAAAATACATTCAGTGACATTAATGACAATTAATGTTTTAAAAATTATAAAAGTGATGACTTTCAATCGTCAAATATTTATAAAAACTATGTGTTTAATGGTACCTACTAATTTGTACTTAAATAAATAAATTGCAATAAAATTTTGGTTTTGAACAGTTTTATTCATGAAATAATCGCAACAAATTGCACTCGAACTCTGAAATTAATATAGAATTTTTGCTCTCGTGACACTTTGACATAATTTCACTCGCCTTCGGCTCGTGAAATTAAAACTGTTAAAGTGTCACTCGGGAAAAATTCAATAATTTCGGAGCTCTTGTGCAATTACTACTGATTATTTCATTCATAGGAGATTCTGACCAATAGAAAGCTACAGACATACAAATTAAGGTGATAATTTTTGATAATCTCCCGTCGTTAAGCATATTACGTCAGGTGCCCTTCGTTGCTACGAAAAAATACATTCAGTGACATTAATGACAAATGTTTTAAAAATTATAAAAGTGATGACTTTCAACCGTCAAATACATATTTATAACAACTGTGTGTTTAATTTCACTAATTGGTACTTACATATATAAATTACAATAAAATTTTGGTTTTGAACAGTTTTATTCATGAAATAATCGCAACAAATTGCACTCGAACTCTAAAATTAATATAGAATTTTTGCCCTCGTGACACTTTGACATAATTTCACTCGCCTTCGGCTCGTGAAATTAAAACTGCCAAAGTGACACTCGGGAAAAATTCAATAATTTTAGAGCTCTTGTGCAATTACTACTGAAAATTTATTTTGTTTTTTCAATAAAAAATTTCTTTTAGTGATCTTTTTGGGCTCCACTAAAATGCGGGCCCGAGGCAGGGGCCTCATGAGCCTAGTGGTAAAATAGGCCCTGCCTATACAAAAATAAAAATTTAATAAGCAGTTACATTTCCTAGTGTGTACTTGTGTAGTTCAAAATATCCCCATCAAATTATAAAAAAAAAAAAGAAACAAAAAGCGTATTAGAGCGGGACCCTGCGGGGCCCGGGCCCTGGTTCCGCGGAACCCGCGGAACCATGCTCAGTACGCCACTGGTTTTTTCCTCGTTTACCACAAGTCCTAATTCACTTGCCGAGTCCACAAGCCTTGTAAAACACTGCACCATGTCTCTCATACTTCTTTTCACTATAACTATATCGTCAGCGAATGCGAGAATTTGCCTCGATCTATTAAAAATAGTTCCATTCATTCTAATATTTAATTTTCTGACTGCCTTTTCCAAGGCAATATTAAACAGGAGACACTCCAGCGCGTCTCCCTGTCTTAAACCATTATTAATGTCAAAGAACCAGTGGCGTGCTGGCCATATAAATGAATCGGTGCAATCACCGAGAGGCCGCGGCCTCTTGAGACCGGTCAATTAAGTTTTTTTCACAAAAAATTTTAGATGTAACATTTTTTTTAAATTTCTAATCGAATGATATTAACAAAACATTTCAAAAATATTTTATTTCCATACATAGTGTTCGAGCCATTTGAATAATATTGCATTAATAATTCCAGTTGTATGTATTATACACACCCTATATTTCAAAACGGTTAAAATTAAGACGTTCAATTGAGTCATGAATAGGTATTATTCGGCTGATAATAACACAGAGTTTTAGACAAAATACGACTCAGCAATTGTATATATTTTGTTTAGGGTATGTGTTTCTGGGAAAAGTTCGTTAAATATTTTTGGATGTTTTCGATTTTGCTGAATGGACAGAACCAGGCAATGTATCGAGGATAGATCCATTCTTCTTCTTCTTCAGGTGCCATTTCCTCTACAGAGGTAGGCAATCATCATAGCTATTTTAATTTTTGAGGCAGTAGCTCTAAATAGTTGTTTTGAGCTGCATCCAAACCATTCTCTCAGGTTCTTCAGCCATGAAATTCGTCTTCTTCCGATGCTTCTTCTGCCATCTATCTTTCCTTGCATTATGAGTCGCAGGATGCTATACTTCTCGCCCCGCATCACATGTCCGAGATACTGTAGTTTTCTTTCTTTAATTGTAAGTTCAACTTCCTTCTCTTTACCTATTCTTCTCAGTACTTCGTTGTTCGTAACTCTATCTACCCAGGAAACCCTCATAATTCTTCTATAGGTCCACATTTCAAAGGCGTTAAGTCGTCTCATTGTCTCTACATTTAACGTCCATGATTCCACTCCATAGTATAGTACATTGTATACGTAACATTTCGTTAGGCGTACTTTAAGAGCTAATGTTAAATCTTTGCTACATAGGACCTTTTTCATTTTCATAAAATTAGAACGTGCTTTTTCGATTCTGACTTTGATTTCTGCAGTGTAGTCATTATTTTCTGTTATAAGTGTTCCTAAGTAAGTGTTCTTTTTTACTCTTTCGATCTTTTGACCCTCTACTATTAAGATTTTTTCGTTAGTATTATGGTTGTTTTTACTAATTTTCATAAACTTCGTCTTTTTGAGATTAAGAGAGAGGCCGTACTCCCTACTACACCTTACTATTTTACTCATGAGTCTTTGCAGGTCTTGTAAACTATCGGCTTTTATTACTGTATCATCTGCATGTCTGATGTTGTTAACTAAGACTCCATTTACTCTTATGCCAACTGTTTCATCTTCCAGAGTTTTTCGCATTACCTCTTCAGAATAAGCGTTAAATAATAGAGGTGATAGTATGCAGCCTTGCCTGACTCCTCTCTTTATTTCCATTTCTTCAGATGTTTCTTTTTCAATTCTTACTATTGCTCGCTGATTGTAATAGAGGTGTGTTATTACTCTTAAATCTCTTTCATCTAGGTTTTTAGTTTTCAGAATTTCCATGAGTCGATGATGTTTTACTTTATCAAACGCTTTATTGTAGTCTATAAAACAGACGTAAAGAGGACGGTTAACATCCAAACATCTCTGTGTCAGCACGTTGAAGGAGAATAATGCCTCTCTGGTACCCATACCATTGAGGAACCCATATTGAGTGTCACTAATATCCAGCTACAGTTTAGAATGTATTCTGGCGTGGATAATTTTCAGCAGAATTTTCAAGGTATGTGACATTAAGCTTATGGTTCGGTAGTCACTGCATTCTTTGGCATTCATTTTCTTTGGCAAACACACAAATGCTGATGTCAACATTTCTCTAGGGATGATTATCGTAGTATAGATAGCTTTGAACAGACAGTTCCACTATTATGTCCAGGTTTTTCTCGTTGACCAACTTTATCAGCTCGCTAGGTAATTCATCTGGACCAGCAGATTTATTGGTTTTCATAGAGTCTATTGCCTGACTAACCTCTGATTTGGTTATCTCTGGGCCCACATCTCCGGTTTGGCTATCTACGGATGTACTAGCTTCTCTCTGGTCATGCAATAGTTCCTCGATGTACTCTTTCCATCGTCGTAGTTTTCGTTCTGTCTCCATTATAATATTTCCATTTTTGTCGCGCAATATATTTGAGGTTCTTCTATTTCCTTTTCTAGCTAGTTCTTTGACTTTTTTATGTAGGTTGAAGTTGTCATATCCGTTTTGCAATTCTTCTTTTTTTTACATTTTTCAGAGAAGTAGGTTTCTTTAGCCTCCCTAATTTTTCTTCTTATTTGGTTTTGAAGCTGTTTATAGCGGGTCTTATTGATGGTTTTGTTTTTTCTTCTTTCATTCATCAACTCTAGAATTTCCTCCGTCATCCATTCTTCTTTCTTACATTTGGTTGTTGTAAGTACTGTCTTACTTGGCTCTAATATAGAGGTTTTGAAGAATTACCAATGCTGTTCTACGTTCCAATTATTTCCTGGGTTTCTGTCTAGATTTGTGTTGATTTCGTGTTTCAGATTTTCTTTTGTTTCTTCTGACTTTAGTTTTTGTATGTTAAGTTTATTGTTGTTGCGGCTTTTTGCGTCTTTTTTAGTTGAAGTTGAAACCTAGCAATAAGAAGACTGTGGTCAGAAGATACATCCGCTCCTGGATATGCCTTTCTGCCTGAATTGATTTTCGATATCTGTGCTTGATTAGGATGTAGTCAATTTGATTTCTGACGATTTTGTTGTCTTTGTCAGCTGGAGATTTCCATGTATAAGGAAGATTTCCTGGAGATCCATTAGAAATATATTTATGTATAATATAGATTTTATATTTTCTATAAATGGAAAAACAACTTAAAACAAACAATGGAACGTATCTCTCTCTCTCTCTCTTGTCGTTTCCCCATTACTGCGGATCGTTATTTCTTCCAATATTCTTCCTAACAAATTTATTCCATTGGTCTCTATCTTCAGCTGCTCTAAGAGCTTAGCAGAATGACTTTTCAGCTGAATTCTTAATTTGGTCGGACCATGTAGTTGGTGATCGTCCTCTTGATCTTCTCCCCGGAACGTTCCCAGAAACAATTAATATCTCCAAACTATCGAACCTCTGCGAACCACGTAACCGAAGAATTGCAGAATTCGTCGCAGACATATTGTGGACAGCCTTTTTATTAATTTCGAGTTGGTTTAGAATGAAAACGTTTGTCCTATGAGCTGTCCAAGGTACGCGCAGCATTCTTCTCCAGCACCACATTTCAAAGGCATCCACTCTCAAAACCACCACTCTTTGAGTCCAAGTCTCTGACCCGTATAGAAATATTGAGAATACAAGGGCATTCACCAGTCTCATCTTGATATTTTGAAGATAGATCTGTCTTTCCAAACTTTAGTTAGGCGACTCATCGCATTTTTTGCCATACCAATACGTCTTCGAACTTCTGCTTCACAGTTACCATCGTCAGTTATACTAGACCCGAGACAGACAAAGGTGTTTACTATCTGGTATTCTTGTAACATTCCTGACGTTAGTCAGTTGAATAATGTCGAATATGTCGACCACCATTATTTCTGTCTTAGCTTTATTGATTTTCAGACAAACTTTATTGCTTTCGTACTCAACTCTTCGCAGGAGATCAAACATTTCTTACAACGTATGCTGCACCAATTTAACATAACCGCCAGAAAATTTAACATGTTAATTTCCCCAAAAAAGACAAAATGCTTGGTTATAATAGTAAATCCATTAAGATGTAAATTGGAGCTGGAGGGCTTATAGAACAAGTGACGGAGTTTTAATATCTAGGCATCACGCTATCTAGCTACGGAAGGCTCGAAACATAAGTGGAAGATCAACTGAATAGAACAGAGCCGCAGCTGGTCTAAATGACACACAATATGGAGAAATAAAAATATCGGAAAAGAAATGAAAGGCAGAATTTACAAAACAGTCATCAGAACAATGACATACGCGGCAGAAACACGACCCGACACAGAGAGGACAAAAAAATTTCTCGAAACAGCGGAGATGAAAACCCTTCGAAAAATCGATGGTAAGACTTCATGGGACACAGAGCTAGAAGTACAGATATACAACGGAGATTCAAGGTGGACAATATTAATAACTGGATAAGAAACAGAAGAATAGAATGCAATGACCACATACGCCGAATGACAACAAATAGAGTAGTAAGGACAGCGAGAGACTATTCCTCAATAGGAAGATGATCAGTGGGAAGACCACGAAAACGAAGGAACGACAACTTACTAGAGGCACATTGAAAAAACAGACAGAGTCAAAGAAGAAGTATTTTTGTTTTATAAATAAGAGATAAAAGTTCTGATAATAGAAGATAAAATAAGGATGGGAGGCCGCTTTTCTATAAAATCACCGGGTCGCTTGAAAAGTTCCAGCACGCCACTGCAAAGAACGTAGAGTTTTCTCCTGGAATTCTCATCACATGTAGGAGAGCCAATAGCCAATACTCGAGACTAACCTAAAGAACATCCAACTGTGGGCAATTAAAATTTTGAAGAGGTAAAAAAAGAAGTAAAACAGTAAAAAACAGGGATTAGAGGGATTTTCCTATTTATGTTAATTAAAATTTTATTTTATTTTGTTTAATTTTTCGAACAATGTTAATATTTTGCGTTAGTTATTACTTTCTTTTGAGATACTTTTTTGATATTTTCCTATTATTACTTTTTTGGTGTTTTAAATAAACGGTTTCTATTATTAATGTTTACTTCCTCCCCATTTAAACCACTTATAACTTACATAATTAAAAAAAAAACAACATACAAAATGCAAGTTTCCCGATTTTTTTGACCAAGAGTGTATAACCACCTACGGGCCATGTATCTATATTCTATATACTACACTACATAATTATTTTGGAACATAATGTCGATTTTTAAGTATCAAAGAGTACAATTGCCATGTTTATATTAGATATAAGATAGGCAGGCAGGTGGCCCCCTCGCCCTCTGTTATTTTGATAAACGCTTGGGGTGAACCGTATAATAATTCAATTACGTATATAATTTATCACTTACGAAGTAAAGGACAAGCAGTTAGGGGTATTCACATACTAATGAAAATATCTATTTCACAAAAAATGTAAATCAAAATATTACAAACAATTCTAGATGATATAACCATTAAATTTTAGTTTTTATGTGAACTTTGACCCAAAAAACCCTTAAGTAAAGTTAAACTGTGATGTTAAAACATTAATTTATTAAAGAATATATATATATATATATATATATATATATATATATATATATATATATATATATATATATATAAATACATCAAAGCAATGCGACAAAAGGTGAAAAGACTAGTAGCCTCAGACAAAAATATAAAAATTGATATTTTTAGAGGAATTCATAATTGTCCTGCATTTGATATCTGAGTCCATTCACGAATGATTTTTAACCAAGAAACTTGTTTTCTTCCTACACCTCTATGGCCCTCTATTTTGCCTTTAAGGATCAGTTGTAATATTTTATATCGACTTCCCCTCACTATATATGTCCCAGATAAGACATTTTTCGATGTTTAACAGTCGTTAGCAGTTCTCTATCTTTGTTGACCCTCCTTAGTACTTCTTCATTAGTTCTTCTTGCTGTTCAAGGTATCTTCAGCATCCGTCTATGACTCCACATTTCCAATGCTTCAATTCTGTTCATGATCGATACTTTTAGCAAACTTTTAGCGTCCACACTTCTGCACTAAACATAGCACTTAACCATTCTTTGTCTTAGTTCTAAACTGAGATGATTATTGCAAAGAAATGACTTCATTTTCATAAAAGTAGTTTTAGTCATTAGGTACTATTCTACGTTTTATTTCTATGTCTGGATCTAGTTGGTCCGTTATCACAGTTCCCAAATATGTCATTTTGTGAACTTTCTCAACTTGGACTCCGTTTAATTGAAGCTTTGCATCGGGATGTGAGTCACGACTAAACACTAATATGTAATTTGGTTGTCTTTGAGTTTATTTTAATGCCCATTTCCTCTCCTACCTCATGAATACGATCAAGCAGAATTTGAAGAGCTTCAATATTATCTGACAGAATTACTGTATCGTCAGCGTACCTCATGCGTATACCATTTTTTTCACTTTTTTACAGGCTGTATTTTTGCTGACAAACAATGGCAAAATATCAAAGAAGCAATCTTGGACACAAGTAAAGCAATCCTAGCGAAAACCAAAAGAAAACACAAAACAAAAGATTGGTATGATGAAGAATGTCAAGAAATAGCAGAAGCAATAAGAAAAGTAAGACTCAAAAATCTCACAAATGACGAAGAAAGCACTAGAGAAGAATACAGAGAATTGAGAAAAATCATGAAAAGAAAATGTAGAAGCAAAAAGAGAAAATACAACGAGAACAAACTGAAAGAAATAGAAGAAAAATTTCAAAAAAAAGAAATAAGATGGAAAGCCTACCAGGAAGCAAAAAAAATGGAAAGAGGATATCAAAAAAACAACCCATATATGAGAGATGATAAAGGGATGTTGCTAAATGAGCCTGAAAAAATAATGGAAAACTGGCAAAACTATTTCACAGAACTGCTAAATAAGAGCGAAGTACAAAAGGAAACAAACCATGAAATTGAAGATGATCAGATAGCAATAGAAATACCCACAGAACAAGAAATAAAGAACGAAATAAAGAGCTTGAAAAATAACAAAAGCCCAGGAATAACAGAAATATCTGCCGAAATGATAAAATCAGGAGGGAAAAGACTACAGAAAGAGATATATGATCTGATAAAAAGAATATGGGAAGTAGAAAAAATGCCAGAAGAGTGGACCATAGCACGAATATGCCCTATACATAAAAAAGGTGATAGAATGCTATGCAAAAACTACAGAGGCATCGCACTATTAGAAATAGTTTACAAAATCTTGGCACAAAGTATAAGTAAAAGGCTAAGTCATTATTCGGAAAAAATACTGGGGGAATACCAGGCAGGTTTTAGAAACAACAGATCAACGACTGACCAAATATTTGCCTTAAAAGAAATACAGACTACCTGTTACGAACATAAAACAGTACTATATGCTTTGTTCATAGACTTTAAGCAGGCTTACGACACAGTAAATAGACAGCAGATGTACGAACTGATGAAAGAATTGGGGATACCAAGTAAAATTGTCAGGATGATAAAGATGACGATGGAAAACACAACAAACGAAATAGCTTGGAAAGGGTATACATCCAAAAAGTTTGAAACCAAGGAAGGATTACGACAAGGAGACCCACTATCAACAATGGCATTCAATCTAACATTGGAAGGAATAATCAGGAAAAGCAGAATAAACATGCAAGAAACGATATTTAAAAACGGCCACCAATGCATAGCATTTGCAGATGATCTGACGCTATTAGCAACAAGCAAAAAAGAACTACAAAAGTTAATGAAAAACATAATAACAGAAGCCAAAAAATTCGGACTTAAAATAAATGAAGAAAAGACAAAGTATATGATAATGGGAGAGATCCAAAAAGAAAAAGAGAATAACATCATAGTACAAATAGATGGAGAAAAAACATCGTTTAAAAGAGCCAAAAAAATTATTTACCTGGGAGCCAAAATAGATGAAAATGGTCATGAAGAAGGGGAGATAAAGGCAAGAATAGCTAAAGGAAATAAAAAATATGGAGCATTACGCACATTATTGAAATCCAAATACGTATCAAGAAAAACAAAAATAAGAATTTATAAGACTGTTATCAGACCTACAGTAACATACGCAAGCGAAACATGGGTGCTCAAAAAGTCAGAAACAGACCTGTTAGAAAGATGGGAGAGAAAAATGCAAAGAGCAATATATGGAGGTGTGAAAATAGAAGGTCAGTGGAGAAGAAGAACCAATAAAGAATTGGAAGAACTATATCAAGAACCAACGATTACGACGACGATCAAAGCACAGAGAATACGATACTTGGGGCACATAGAGAGAATGGGAAGTAAACGAATGCCAAAAATGGTACTTTCACGAAGACCAATACAAAAGAGGAGGAAAGGCAGGCCAAGGAAAAGATGGAAGGACAGTGTATATGAAGACTTGAAGAAAAGTAACATTGAGAGATGGAAAGAACTAGCATTGGACAGAAGGAGATGGAGAGAGGTTGTGAAGGAGTGTATAAAAAGACTGAAGTGTATTTAAAGAAAATTTATAAGTTATGTAAGTTATATTAAGTTATTTACTATATTATTTATGTAATCAGACATGTAAACATTTTAGCCCTAGGCCTACAAGGCCTGTTGCGCTTAATAAATAAAATAAATTTTTGCTGACAATATTTTTTTCGATAAAATACTTTTTTTTCAATTATTTGCGAAACATCGTCTAAAAACGTGTTTTTTGATTAAAAATAAACATATAAGTATACTCACAAATAACTCTAAAAGTATTGACTAAAAGTATTGACTTAGTAAAAAAACTGTATAGAATAAAATTAAAGTTGCGTATAATTAGTCAGTTTATCCAATTCCGGACTTAGTTTGAACGTATGTTTTTTGACCCCCAAGAAGGGGTGAAACTCACCCCCAGTGCAAAAGCACACATCGGCAAAATATCACTTTTTTCTTTGATATCAATCCAAGCGGTTCTTTAAAATTTACAGCAAAATTTACAGTAAATATATGTTTTCGCGAAATTAAATATTTACCCCACAAGCCGCCAAGCGAAAGCGGCAAGGCCATGAGTGAAAAAACATACTTTTTGCATGTGTTGCATTTTAAAACCTTTAAAAATGCAAAACATTTTAAGTAAATATCCTCAATACATTATGTATTTGTAGTGATGAATACAGAGAATGATGAATTTTAAATTATGCTGCCAGGGAATTTACGGCGCAATTCATAACATAATTAGAGCCGCTGCTTTGATTTTTTCTCTTTGCAAACTATTTCTTTCAGCAATATAAGTACTTGAATCTTTCCACTGAACTCTACGTTCATTTTCTCATGCGTATGTATGTATTTACTACATATTTGAGATCTATCAAATTCTCTATGTTTAAAATAAAGTTGATGTTTACTTATTCTCACCTTTAATAATCTTGCGCCTCTAATTATATTAAATGAAACTAATTGCGTCGCAAATTCCTCGGCCGAATGCAATATGATCTGGTTACCCATGTTAAAAGAGGAAATCAGTAGAAAGAAAAATACCTCTATTAGTTAGTCATATCGAGGATACATCATTTATATTTAATAATAACAAAAATATAAAATCAGAACTTGGTATTAATTTTGAGAGTAAACTAAATGTAAGACCAAATACTTACAGTTTATACCAATACCTTATTTCAGTATGTCATTAATTTTGACGTCATATAGGATATTAATAGGGGTCGCAAAGTTCTTGAAAATTTCAAGATCTTGTCTTGATCTTGTCTTGATTTCAAGACAAGATCAAGACAAGAAGTAATTTTAGATTTCAAGAAAGGCAAGAAATGTTTTGTCAATACCAAGATTTCTTGTCAAGAAATCAAGAAATCTTGAAATATCTTGACTAGGTATTAATTTGTGAAAAAGATAACATATTTTAACATAAAATAACGTATTTTAATGTATTGAACACTTTTTTTGCTAAAACGATTTATAAAATGATGTAATAGTCGAGGAAATGAAACTGAAAAAATGGCAAAACCTCACAATTTTTTCGTCCAGCATCGATTTGTACAAAAATTTGGGATTAGGCTCATTTCACCCTCTAGTTCATTTTCTATATTGAGACGTTCTACGCTTTTGTTTTTTAAGGGTGAAAACTACCCCTTATTGTAAAAATTATAAAATATCATTTTAAACTTTAATATTGTCAACATTTGGTTCTTATTAGTTACATAATGATTGTTTTATGCTTTAAGATATAATATCATAATATTTCAATCCTTACAACCACCCTTTTTGGATGTATACATAAAAAATTGACTTATCCTAAAAGAATAATTTCGGTTGCATCGATTTACATAAAAATTTGAGATTAGGATCATCTCACCCTGTACTTCATATTCTATATCATGCTCAAGGGCGTTGATTATTTTTAGGGGTGTAAACTACCCCTTATTGTCAAAAATTATATAAAAACATTATAATCTTTAATATGGATAAAATTTGGTTTTGATTGGTTAAATAATGATTGTTTTAAGCTAAAGGATATAATATCATATTTCAACCCTTAAAAACCACCCTTAATAACATTGCAATTTTTATAAGTAGATAATTCAATAGATCTATACAAAAAAAAGTAGAATTAAAGAATTACAAAAACATTTATTTAAACAAAAATACGAATTTACAAATAATGGTAGGGGAGCAAAGTATGCTAAATGTGCAGTCACTCGAGCGCTTTGGGGACCTATTGGGTTGTGAAGAGTAGGTCCTAAAACCAAAAAAAGTTAGATAAAGTTTTCCATTTTACTGGGCGCTTGCCATTTTTTAATTTAATTTTCCATTTCCAACAATCGTTTTTTCCGATTATAGCGACATCTATCCATATTTCGAAAAAATGTTTCGAATAAAAGTTACTTATTTTTACATAAGGAATCCAAATCTGCAATAAAAAATGAGGGTTCCTATTTATGATTTTAAAGTAACCCCCCACCCCACATCCATGGGGGGGGTCGTGTTTGGTGCCATTCGACAGATTTTTCAAAAATATTGAATAAGTGTATTTTACAGTTTTTCGATCTGATGTTCATTTCGCGAAATATCGCGGGATTCGTATTTAAAATAATTAAATTTACCCCCACTCCTCTCCGTGGGAAGTCGTGTTTGGTGTCATTCGATAGATTTTTAAAAAATATTGAAAACATATTTTTTAGTTTTTCGATCTGTCATTCATTTCGCGAAATATTCGCTTTTTTCTTGTGATACTTTGGGACTCACCCATTTCCTTACGCCCGGCTCAAATCGTCAGATTTTTGAAATATACACTCTTTTGCATGTACTTAACTTACCTTATCTTAATCTGACAATTTCGAGTTTTTTTAAAGATAGATTTTTTTTTTCGGGCCCCCCTTAACGAACTCCCCTGTGTTAAGAGCCAATATATGGTAGAGGTACATCTGCAGGGTACCAGGTTTCTCCCCATATGCTAATCTGACGCGCTCGAGTAACTGCAAAAATCCCCGCTTGGGCTCCCCTACCATAAGTAAAAATACAAAAATATAAATAGTTTTTTAGTAATCTTCCAGTATACGAACTAGTTCTGTGGTATTCTTCGTTCGCTATAACTTTTACCATGCGTCACGAATCATTTTCAAACAAATTAAGTCAAAACGTAAAGTGAAACGAACGTCGATGTGTATATACATTTTGTATACTGTATACGTATACTATATACTACACACATCGGTGTACGTTTCACTTTATGTTTTGACTTAATTTGTTTGAAAATAAATCGTGACACATGGTAAAAGTTATAGCGGACGAACAATATTATATACACATTGAAAATGTCTTGTCGACCCCTAGATTTTAAGAATGTCGCAAATCATTTCATGACATATTACTTAAATCTGACAATTGCCAGAATATTTATATTTATATTTAAGTAAGTACCTATGCAAGTCAATAAAAAGAGAATTAATGAGATATTTAGGTATAACCAAAAATGAATAACCATTTTCAATTCCGTTGCAACAGGAAACTACAGCCGCATTATATTCTAGTTCAATCAGAGGGCGCAGCTAGCACCTCTACCGGTTTCGAAACTTACTAGTCTCTCATCAGGAGGCACATATGCTGCTCCCTCTGACCCAACCAGGACAAGTCCCGGCGTTTAGTCACGGATTGCAACGAACGAAATGGCAGGGATGTCCTAGCGGCAACTGCTAGCAAAAGACTAAGTTTTCAATCTAATAGCACATAAAATAACACTAAAAATATTACTCTACATCCCACCAGACTGAAAAAAGTGGGAACCTTCTCTGGTTACACTTCCGAAGCTTCTAAAATTTGCAAGCCATAACGGAATTTAAAATGGTTATTCATTTTTGATTTACATGTTTACTCTGATTGGAGTACGAAGGCAACGAAGGAAACCATTTTCGTTGGAACTTTACCACGCTGAGCAGATAGGACGTGAATTATAAACTGTAAAATTCCCTCATCTTCTTTAGTCTCAGCATCCGTTATGGCTTGCAAATTTTAGAAGCCTCGGAGGTGTAACCAGACAAGGTTCCCATTGTTTTCAGTCTGGTGGGATGTAGAGTAATATTTTTAGTGTTATTTTATGTGCTATTAGATTGAAAACAGTCTTTTGCTAGCAGTGCCGCTAGGGCATCCCTGCCATTTCGTTCGTTGTAATCCGTGACTGCACGCCGGGGCTTGTCATGGTTGGGTCAGAGGGAGCAGCACATGTGCCTCCTGATGAGAGACTGATAAATTTCGAGACCGGTAGAGGTGCTTGCTGCGCCCTCTGATTGAACTAGAATATAATGCAGCTGTAGTTTCGTGTTGCAACGGAAATGAAAATGGTTATTCATTTTTGATTTACATGTTTACTCTGATTGGAGTACGAAGGAACCCATTCTCGTTGGAACTTTACCACGCTGAGCAGATGGGACGTGAATTATAAATTGTAAAATTCCCTGATCTTCTTTAGTCTCAACATCCGTTATGGCTTGCAAATTTTAGAAGTCTCGGGGGTGTAACCAGAGAAGGTTCCCATTGTTTTCAGTCTGGTGGAATGTAGAGTAATATTTTTAGTGTTATTTTATGTGCTATTAGATTGAAAACTTAGTCTTTTTATATTTAGGTTAGGTATATTTATATAAATTATGTACATATTTGTCTGAATATTAATTTAAGATATTTTAATGAAAAATCAATAAATACATATACAATAAAATTTTCTCTACAAAAATGTCGAAATATACTAACCACAAACCATACATACTCATAGACGTTTCACGGCCATGTTAATCTTTCGGATCGAATTAACGCCATCTCTTGATTGGAATGGGAACTAAATTTACAAATTTTAGTTACGTGGGAATTTCAAATTATAAATTTTGCGGGATTTTTGATGAAATTTCGCAGGAAATTAAAACAACAGCAAGACAATTCAATGTTTTATTCAATGTTTTACTGAAAACTTCAAATATTCCAATTTGTTTTCAAAATACTATAAACACTACTGCCATGTGTCACGTGAAAGCACTGATGTGTAATATTGAGTTGAATGAAAATTTTTGAAATAATCTTGTAGGATGATTGTTTAGATAAATACCTTATAATCTTTCAAAAACTTCCAAAAATATATAGGCCCGAAATGTTGATGTCACACTTGTATATTGGAATAAACTGTTTCAGGATCTATTATATTGTTTTTTTTAAATGTGGAGATACACAACACGGGATGATCAATGTAAACTAAAAATTCTACTCACAAAAACGGAGAGGAGGTTAATACAATTGATTAAAATTGTGATTAAATCTAAACTAAAAACGTAACACCACTATAATAAAATATTTAAGCCACAAACTGTAAAATAAAAAGTAAATAACAAATTAATTTAATTGTCAACTGTCAGTTGTTAAATATGACAAGAGAATTGACTGACAGCGACATCTCTGGATTGGAATGGCAACTGATTTGCTGTCTTGACCTTGACAATTTACGTGAAACGTCTATAAGTATGTATGGTTTGTGATACTAACCTAGAATTACAATTGTAATTTTACCCCTTAACATTGTGAAAGTATGCAACTCGCTTAGGTGATCAGTCAAAATTTTACCATTTTGTATTAGTTTTAACGTGGAAATACTTACTTCTAGGTTTCACTGATTATGGCCGATTCACTGGCTCGAAAGCGTTTTGGAAAATATTTATAATCCATTTGGATGATTTTTAAATTTTTTTAATAAAAAATATACCATTATCAAGAAGTTTTTTACGTCATATTAAACTTCATTATTCAAGTTTGTTAAAACTATAGTATAGAGCCAACCACTAGCACTAGGATTTTCTCTTTAAATTTTTCAAAACATTACAGTTTCTCAGATAACTCACCTTTATGATATAACATAGCAAACTATTTTGAGCAATTAACATAATTACATTTCCCTGAATACGAGCTCTCTCGTAGAACAAAACATTCCGAATGTAACGTTCGTGTTTGATAAAACATCCAGGGAAACGTAGCTGGATGTATTCTAAGCCATATTATATTTGGAAAAGCTGACGAGATTACCGCTCCACAAGAATCCCATCTAAAAGTCAAATAGTGTCACTTCTCACTCGACCCTTTGCCTTCGCGAAGCTCAAAGTTTTTGCCCTTCTTGAGGCATTTGTGTTTATTAGATACGAAGACGTCTTTTGTTGAAGGCACTGAAGTTCAACGACGGGTTTATAAGGTTTACATGGAAAATTTTCGGGGTTAGTAGGTACAATTTTCTGGTAGGTACAACAATATAAAAATATAATGAAATAGTATAATTAGACAAAAAAAAATAAACAACGGTTTTATACTTGCCACTAACTGTAACAATATAAAACAAGTTGTAGATGCTTAATAAATTTGGTTAAATTTAAAAGTTCAAATAAGTAGGTATTAAAATAAAAATTAAGTAGAAAATAAGCAATATAATACACTAAGCATCAAAATTAACGCACCACCTTAAAAATGGGACATTTTTAATGTCTCGTATTTCCTAAACTTGTTTTCCGATTTGAGTGATTTTTTAAGTATATTATATAGGTCTGGATCCCGCGTATGAAAAAAAAGTTGATTAATAGCAAGCTGAAAATTTGTTAATAGCTTAAGGGTGTCTAGTCAGACAAACTTTGATATATAGGAACACTGGAACAGGAGAACTTTTAATTGTGGAACAGGTTAAAAATTTGGAACGGTCAGACCACAAAAACATCACATGTATTTTGTCCGACAGAAGTTCCAATTGCTTTGTTACCCTTTCATTAAACTCTCATGCAAAAATCAGGCTGCTATTTATTACCAAATGGGAATTATAATGAGTGGAACACGTAGAATATGTCAAATAACAGGAATTATGAGAGGTGATAAATAGCAGTCTGATTTTTGCATGAGAGTTTAATGAAAGGGTAACAAATCAATTGGAAGTTCTGTCGGACAAAATACATGTGACGTTTTCGTGGTCTGACCGTTCCAAATTTTTAACCTATTCCACAAATAAAACTTCCCCTGTTCCAGTGTTCCCATATATCAAAGTTTGTCCGACTAGACACCTTTAAGCTATTAACAAATATTCAGCTTGCTATTAATTAACTTTTTTTCATACGCGGGATCCAGACCAAATAGCTTTATTCTTCAAGAATATCGATGTAATAATATTATTGCTAAAAAGGTAAGTGTCATTGTACACCGGGTGTAACAATGATAGTGTGTTTTTTCCTCAAAGTTTGGAACACCCTGTGGAATATTCTAGCGTATATAAAATATTGAAATGAAATTTAACTGTAGCCTTAGGCTTTCTTAACATTTTACTTTTCGATTCATTCGCTTATGTGGGATAATAAAATAGTTAAGTACTTTAACAACTAGCCATGTTATTCATCAATTCAGGGTGTTTCTTAAGTGCGACAAACTTTTTCAGGGGTAATTCTGCATGAACAAATAATGACCGTTTATTTTATAAAGATGTGTCCACAAATGCTTCGTTTCCGAGATACGGGATGTTGAATTTTTTCTTACAAACTGACGATTTATTTATTGCTCTAAAACCGGTTGAGATATGCAAATGAAATTTGGTAGATTTTAAGAGAAAGTTATTGCGCAGTTTGTGACATACAATTAAGAATTATATATTTACCATTGGCGTGCATACGGGTATAAACATTTTAGAAACATCCCGTACGCACGCCAATGGTGAATATAAAATTCTTAATTGTATGTCAAAAAATGCGCAATAACTACCTCTTAAAATCTACCAAATTTCATTTGCTTATCTCAACCGATTTTAGAGCAATAAATAAATCGTCAGTTTGTAAGAAAAAATTCAACATCCCGTATTTCGGAAACGAAGCATTTGTGGACATATGTTTATAAAACAAACGGTCATTATTTTTTCATGCAGAATTACCCCTGAAAAAGTTTGTCGCACTTAAGAAACACCCTGAATTGATGAATAACATGGCTAGTTGTTAAAGTACCTAACTTTTTTATTATCCCACATGACCGAATGAATCAAAAAGCATAATGTTAAAAAAGCCTGAGGCTACAGTTGAGTTTTAATTTCAATATTTTATATACGCTAGAATATTCCACAGGGTGTTCCAAACTTTGAGAAAACAACACACTATCATTGTTACACCCGGTATACAATGATACTTACCTGTTTAGCAATAATGTTATCACATCGATATTCTTGAAGAATAAAGCTATAATATACTAAAAAATCACTAAAATCGGACAACAGGTTTAGGAAATACGAGACATCAAAAATGTTCTATTTTTAAGGTGGTGCGTTAATTTTAATGCTTAGTGTATTAGTATATTATACTAGTACATATTGAATTTACCCTACAGAAATTAAAAAATAAAAGTTTTCAACTTAATAAAATATAAAATTAATTTAAATAAAAACTTTATTGGGACCATTTTCTGGTTACACCTCCGTGGCTTCTAAAAATGCAAGCCAATTTGATGCTGGAGCTAGAAAGATGAGGGAATTATATAATTTGTAATTCACATTCACGTCCCATCTGTCCAGGGCGGAAGAATGCCAACGACAATGGAACCCTACGTACTCAGTTAGGAGTAATATTAAGAAATAAAAATGAATAATCATTTTCATCTCATTGCAATACGAAGCCAAAGCCGTCTTATATTATATAATACATATATTCGCAGGGGCGGCCCGTCGGGGTAGGCAAGGTAGGCGCCGCCTACCCTCTTCAAATGTAGTACAATAATATAAATTATTAATATAAATTACTTATTTCAAAATTGTAATTTATAAATTTTGACACAATATCTACAATAAAATAGCAAAAATTATCCAAATTATTTTTAAAAATATCCAAAAAATTTTCTCCGTAGTTATAATTATTGTACGCTCCTTGTAGTATCAGTAGTACTGTATAGATTCTATATTCTCCTTGGTCAGGCACTCGGGAACGTAGCCTGAAATAGAACGACGCCAACATCGAATTGACGTGCGATCTCTCTCTGTTTACGCGAGCAGGCCTGTCGTAGCGACCCGTATTCTACGATTTTGAACGGGCGGATAGGCACAGAGTCTTATAGCCGGACCTACAAAATTTTATCAGTTGCTTCTCTTGTGTCTTGTGAAACTGTTTTAAAATAATTGTTTTTTGATTTTGGCTGTTATTAGTAGGTTAAGTATTGAATAAAACTAGGTAGGAAAATTTAAATTTGTTTATGAAAACTGAATAATGTGTTATTAGATTATATAGATAATTAAAAATTTAAAGCGAGGTTAATTGTTAACTTATCAATTTATTCGAATAGTAAATTATTATTTGACACATAAATAAAATAAGTAATATTTGACGTTGTTGAAACGTAGGTGTGTTAGTTTTATTGGTGGAAAAACTTTAGTAATCGAATATGAATATTTTAAACGATGTAATATGCAGTTTGATCGAGACGCCTTTTTCAAGGCGCCAAAATCAAGAAAGATTAGTAATTATTTCAATGGGCCGGCCTTTACAAAATTTAACAATTTTATCCACAGATAAGACAAAAGACAATCAACCATTTTCGAGATCGTTTAAAACAATATGGTATGAAAATCATAAATGGCTAAGCGGAAGTTATTTTAAAAATTCACTTTTCTGTTGGCCTTGTCTGTTGCTCTCAAATTTGAAGCAAAATGTTTGGGTGAGTCAGGGATATTCAGATTTGAAAAATTTATCAGCTAGTGTAAAAAAACATGAATCTTCGAAAGAACATTTAAACAATTGCTTAGATTTAAAACGGTTAGAAAAAAATAAACAAACTACTGACAGTGCTTTCGCTGGACATATTTCTCTATCTAATAAGATATATAATGAAGAAGTTGAAAAAGATTGAAGAAGTTGAAGAAATTGATGTTACAATTCTTTTAGCAAAACAAGAACTTACATTTCGCGGTCGTGATGAGAGCCATAATTCTTCAAACGTGGGTAATTTTAAAGAAATTTTTAATTTAGTAGTTAAACGCGATCAGGAAATCCAGGATCATGTTAAAAAATAGAAGGGGTGTTCACGGGTTTGTCAAAAACAATACAAAATGATTTAATAGATTGTCTTGCCGATTACGTAAAAAATTAAATTTCAACAGAAATTAATGAAAGTCAATTTTTTTCTATACTAGCTGACGATACTACTGATATAACCGAAAAATCACAGTGTACTTTAACAATCCGTTTTGTTAACAAAGTTGGTCAGGTAACAGAAAGATTTTTAGGGTTTTTTGATGTTAGCGATAATAGATCTGCAGACGCTCTATATAGTTTAATTTCAAACGTGCTTGAGCCATATGATTACAAAAATAAATTAATTGCTCAATTTTACGATGGTGCAAGTGTAATGGCTGGCTCTTTAAACGGATTACAATCAAAAATTAAAGTAGATGCTCCAAAAGCAATTTTTACACATTGTTGCGCTCATAGATTACATTTAGTATTGCAAGACGGCTCAAAATGTATTACAAACTGTAGGATATTTTTTGTCGCCTACCCGAAGTATATGTGTAGCCTACCCGCATACTGAGGTCACGAGCCGCCACTGTATATTCGAATACATATGTTCCTATCTCTAAACCAAACTGAAATAATCAGATGACTAGCCTCGCATTCCAACTAACGAAATGGTCTAGGTGTCATAGCGACATCTGCTAGATAGCTTTATCTAGAAAAGAATAACTTTAAAAAACTTTAACTTCTATCTAGCAGATGTCGCTATGACACCTAGACCATTTCGTTAGTTGCAATGCTTTAGTCACCTGATTATTTCAGTTTGGTGTACGGTTTAGTTAGAGGTTTATGCTAGGTTTTCGATTATGTATGTATTTATGATTTAGAGATAGCCACATATGCATTCTCTGAAGAAATCCTAACGAGGTATGAAACCGTTCGGTAAGGGTGTTTGTTGCGCTCTCTTCTTCTTCTTTTAATAGGACTATGGCCTGTTTCTTCTGTTACAGTCTCTGCTGCGATCCGGAACTCCAGCACTCGTACCATCGTTTTTGGGTCTTGTTATAGGTCGCTTGTTGTTGCGCTTCTGTGTCTTAGCCCATTTCGCCATACGTTCAGGGTCTATCCGATCTACGTGGTCTCTCCACATGCGTTGTTGTGCTCTTGTCCATCTCACTACGTCTTGAACGCCTATCTCTCTCAATGTGTCTTTATTTCGTATTCTATCTCTAAAGGTCGCTGCATATTATCATGCACGTAGCGTTTATTTTCCGAAAAATATTGATTTTAATGGTTTTAAATATGAACAATTCAAACTGTCTGGAACGTATCGTATCACACACCTCTTAGTAAAATCAGGTTTTTAGGAGACTACGCTACGTGCTGGAAACGCTACGTGCAAGATAATATGCTGAATCCTTGAGTGTGATACCTCTTATGGATCTTAGGGTTTTCAGGTGCGCTCTCTAAACGAACTAAATATAAGACGGCTTTCTCTTCGGATTGCAATGAAATGAAAATAGTTATTCATTTTTATTTTTATTTTATAAAAAAATAAACTTATCTAGTCTTCTCTGATTTGTAACAATTAAATTCATATGATCTACAACGTTTATATTTTATGTAACATCTGGTTAGGTACTTCAAAAGTACCCCGCACAAACCTTATGGAAATTAGGTCCCCGTGGATTTCGTTCATACTTTGGGAAAATACTCTTTGGAGCATCCTGATAAAAAGTTCTCATCGGCACAACTCAATCGTATGAAGGATTTTCAAGATATAGAGGCACAAACTCGGAAAATTATAAGGTTTACTGGGTATTCCAATTCCCTGAGTTACTGGTTATCTGGCAACATGTAGAAGTTTGGATCAAAGAAAAGTACTGGTAGTTTAGGATTTTTTCCTGGCTATCCAATGGCGACCTTTACTTTGACCTTGACCTTCAACGGACCTCATCTTCTAGAGTTTCGAGGGTTTTCGGCATTAAATTGATATAAACAGATTACTCATGGGTTTTTTGGGATCACTAAACGGGATGCCATCAGAAATAACCTCCGGAGAACGTGGTGGCCAGGGCCACTGCAAGGCACGTCATCTTCTAGAGTTTCGATGGTTTTCGGCATTTAATTGATGTGAATGAATTACTGGAAGGTTTTTTGAGGTCACTAAACAGAAATATGCCACCAGAACCGAGTCCCGGAGCGCCTAGTTTCCAAGGTCAATGAAAGGGGTTCCTGGAGTTGCGAGGGTCTTTAGTACTACATTAATGCAAATGGATTAGTTATAGGTTTTCGGGGTTGCTAAACACGAATACGTGATCAGCACAGACACAGGAACACCTGGTGCGTAAGACAGGTTATCTTCTGGAGTTTCTAAGGAATCAAATGGATTACTCTTAGGTTTATAACTCCAGAAGATAACCTGTCTTAGGGGCCAGGTGCTTCGTGTTCAGCAACCCCAAAATCCTATAACTAATCCGTTTGCAATAATTTAGTACCAAAGACCCTCGAATCTCTAGGAGCGCCTTTCATTAATCTTGGGAGCGAGGTGCTCCGGGAGTCGGTTCTGGTGGCATATTCGTGTTTAGCGACCTCAAAAAACCCTCCAGTAATTCATTTGCATCAATTAAATGCCGAAAACCATCGAAACTCTAGAAGATGACGTCCCTTGCAGTGGCCCTGGCCACCGCGTCCTCCGGAGGTCAATTGTGATGGCATATGCGTGTTTAGCGATCCCAAAAACCCATGAGTAGTCTGTTATCAATTTAATGCCGAAAACCCTCGAAACTCTAGAAGATGACGTCCGTTGAAGGTCAAGGTCAAAGTAAAGGTCGCCATTGGATAGCCAGGAAAAAATCCTAGACTACTAGTACTTTTCGTTGATCCAAACTTCTACATATTGCCAGATAACCAGTAACTCAGGGAATTGAAATACCCAGTAAATCTTATAATTTTCCGAGTCTGTGCCTCTATGTCTTGAAAACCCTTCATACGATTGAGTTGTGTCCATGAGAACTTTTTATCAGGATGCTTCAAAGAGTATTTTGCCAAAGTATGAACGAATTCCACTGGGACCTAATTTCCATAAGGTTTGTGCGAGGTACTTTATATACAGGGTGTCCCGAAAAGAATGGTCATAAATTATACCACACATTCTGGGGTCAAAAATAGTTCGGTTGACCCTAACTTACCTTAGTACAAATGTGCTCATAAAAAAAGTTACAGCCCTTTGAAGTTACAAAATGAAAATCGATTTTTTTCAAGATATCGAAAACTCTCAGAGATTTTTTATTGAAAACGGGCATGTATCATTCTTATGGCAGGATCACCTTAAAACAAAATTATAGTGAAATTTGTCCACCCCATAAAAAATTTATGGGGATTTTGTTTCCTTAAACCCCCCAAACTTTTGTGTACGTTCCAATTAATTCATTATTGTGGTACCATTAGTTAAACACGTTTTTAAAAATTTTTTGCCTCTTAGTATTTTTTCGATACGCCAGTTTTTATCGAGATGCGGCTTCCTTTTTACTATATTTACATAAAAAATTTATGGGGGTTTTGTTCCTTTAAACCCCCCAAATGTTTGTGTACGTTCCAATTAAACTATTATTGTGGTACCATTAGTTAAACGCAGTGTTTTTAAAACTTTTTTGCCTCTTAGTCTTTTTTTGATAAGTCAACTTTTATCGAGATATGGCTTCCTTTTCAAAATGTACCAAAAAATTTAAGTTATAAATAAATTTTCAGATTATTAACAGGTGTCTATAATCATACTGAACCATATACAAATAGGTGGTGGATTCGACAAATATTCAAAATATCTCGATAAACACTGGCTTATCAAAAAAGTACTAAGAAGCAAAAAAGTTTTAAAAATATTGTGTTTAACTAATGGTGCCACAATAATAATTTAATTGGAACGTACATAAAAGTTTGGGGGGGTTTAAGGGAACAAAACCCCCATAAAATTTTTATGGGGTGCACAAATTTCACTATAATTTTTTTTTAAGATGTTGCTGTGATAAAAATTCCTCATGTCCATTTTCAATAAAAAAACCTCTAGGAGTTTTCGATATATGAAAAAAAACGATTTTCATTTTGTAACTTCAAAGGGCTGTAACTTTTTTTGTGTGCACTATTGTATATAGGTAAGTGAGGTTCAATCAACCTATTTTTGACCCCAGAATCTGTGGTATAATTTATGACCAATCTTTTCGGGACACCCTGTATTTCTCAAACTTTTCAACAATGAACTAAAAATATGTATAACAATTCATAGATTGTGTTTTTTCATTAGTTGGAAATTTCCTCTATATAGAAAAGTTATTGAAATACATAGAAGAAGCTTACACAAACACAGAGGAAAAAAATACCAAGAAGTTTAGAAATCCAGAGAGAATAAAAAGAATAATAATAAAAGTATTGCAGAAAGAGAGAAGGTTTGCTTCTAGGAGAAACAACAGAAAAATTAAACAGATGGGCACAATACTTCGAAGATCTCTTAAATCCAGACCAACAAGAGGAGCTAGAGGTACCTAAATGACAATTAGCAAGAAGATAAAGAAGAGACGTGCGAGGAATAAACTTTTTTTTGTTTTTTTTTATTGGCTTTTGATTGCTGGATCCATTCGGCCACGCTAGATAATAAATACTGTTTGCTACAATATTAAATATAAGCATATTAGGTACATATATGTGCACATATGTATACATACTTATGCACGTACATACACAGGTACCTATTAATAAATAAAAAGCAAACAATACAAAAAAGGAAGTGGAAACGTTAAATTGGCCAACAGGTATCCCCTTCATTCAGGACCCTAACCAACTTAAATTAATTTACAAAGAGGAAACAAAACAAACATATGTACCTTTCTAAAAAATACGACGTTATAGGCCTGGTTTATTGGTAAAAGTTTATTAATATATATATAATCAAATTCCCTTATACCATATTGGTGTCGGGATTACAATAATCACTTAGATATTGTGTACAAATTTACGCCACTGACTTCTATTTTGTGCCAATACTTTTGCTTCTTTCCAGGATTTGCCTCTCTTTTGTAGAACTTTTCCAATAGCTTGGTCCCATGTTTCTCTTGTTCTTCCTCTCTTCCTCTTGATATTTACTCTCGTTTCCCAAATCATTTTTACCGGTTTTCTATCGTCTAGTCTTTGCAAATGTCCCCACCAGCTGATTTGTCTTTTTTCTATGAATTCTATGATTGATTCCACCTCCATATCCTCTCTTATCTGCTCATTTCTTACCCTGTCAAGTCTTGTGACTCCTCTCGCTCTTCTTAGGTACTTCATTTCCGTCGCTTGTATTCTGCTCTTCTGTCTCTCTGTTAATTAATGTCCACGATTCGCAACCGAAAGTGAGTATGGGTCTATATATTGCCTTAAATACTTTCATTTTTGTACTTTGCGCTATTTCCTTTTTTCCTATAAAAGTTGTGTTCATTCTTCTTCTTCTTTAAGTACCGTGCCCAAATTTTTAGGCGTGGGTAGCTTCCATAACAATTTGCCGATATCGTTCTCGATCTTGTGCGGCATGTAACAATTGATCTGCTGATAAGCCAGTCCATTGACGAAGGTTTCGGAGCCATGAATATTTCTTTCGACCAATTCCCCTTTTTCCGTCGATCTTTCCATTGAGTATTAACTGCAGCATCCTGTATCTGCTACTTCTCAATATATGCCCCAGATATTCAAGTTTTCTCTTTTTTATCATCTTCATTAAGTCACCTTCGCCTTGACCTACTCTGTTTAAGACTTCTCTGTTTGAAATGCGTTGTGTTCATTGCATAATATGAATTTATTGCTTTCTCTATACGTTTATCGATTTCTAAACCTTGTTGACCTGAATCTTCAATTTTTACACCGAGGTATTCGAAGCATTCAACTTGTTGTATATATGTATACCATTGATCTGAATACTCACGTTTTCTTTAGTTTCTGCTACTACCATTACTTTTGTTTTTGTTAAGTTTAGTTTCATGCCATTTTCTTCTAATATTTCATTCCACGTTTGTGAGTTTTCTTGTAGGTCCTTTTTTTTTGCTGCCATTATAACGATGTCATCTGCAAAAGCACATTCTGATATTTCGATCGGTTGCAAATTTTTGTATCCTACAAATAGGTGTTTTGTTCTCTGACTACATTTTTTAATTATTTCGTCCATAAACAACGTAAACAATGTTGGACTTAGTCCTCCTCCCTGTCTTAGCCCATCTTTTGTTATAAATAACAAGCTTACTAGTTTATTAATAACAAGCTGAAAATTTGTTAATAGCTTAAGGTGTCTAGTCAGATAAAGTTTGATGTACGGGAACACTGGAACAGAGGAAGTTTTAATTGTGGAACAGGTTACAGGTTTCGAACGTCAGACTACTAAAACGTCCCATGTATTTTGTCGGACAGAACTTCCAATTGATTTGTTACCATTTTATTAAATTCTCATGAAAAAATCAGACTAATATTTACCACCAACATAATTCCTGTCCTGTCATTTGACATGTTCTACGTGTCGGACTTATTAAGGTGCCCAACATATTTGTCATATTTTCAACATATTTTTGCCCTCAACATATTTTTTCATGTATTATTATAAATTAAAAATGAATAACCATTTTCAATGTCGTTGCAACAAGAAACTACAGCCGCATCATTATTCCAGTTCAATCAGAGAGTGCCGCAAGCACCTCTACCGGTTTCGAAACTTATTATGTCTCTCATCAGGAGGCACATATGCTGCTCTTTCTGACCCAACTAGGGCAAACCCCGGAGTGCAGTCACGGATTGCAACGAACGAAATGACAGGGATGCCCTAGCGGCAACTGCTAGCAAAAAACTAAGTTTTCAATCTAATAGCACATAAAACAACATCCAAAAATGTTACTCTACATCCTACCAGGCTGAAAAAAAATTTTTCTACGAGCGTGCAAAAATGTCTACTTTCGCGCACGAGTTTTAGTTTAGAAAGTTTTACTTTTCCGCACGCGTTTTACTTTTCCGCGCGGGTTTAGATATTTTAATATGGCCTTAAAATAATTATAATACATGCAATAAACTAATATTTAGATATTATTTACTATTTTATTTCAAATGTATCTTATTGTGTTCCTGTTTTAATGAAATTAGCGCGACAATTCGATGAAATAAAATTATTTTGACATAATATTCGAAAGTCAAATCGGTAGACAATAACAGTAATTTTGAATTATCGTCATGGAAACTAAGATCGTCGTCATGCTAAATATAATTATATTGAAAGTTTGGTTTTGACAACCTTGTCAAAGAATTAATTTATGTATGTATTTTCACATTAATTAAATTAATTGATTAAGATTTGGTCATTTTTTAAAGGCTGGTAGAAAAAATATTGTTCCTAACTCTTGCAGAAAGTCTCTTTTCCGCACTCGACTGCTTGCCGAACTCCCGCTTTGCGTCGTTCGGCAAACTGCAGTCGCGTGCGGAAAAGTATGACTTTCTGCACTTGATAGGAAATAGTATATTGTGCAACAAGTGCAGAAAGGTACTAATTTCTCACGAGTTTGAAAAGTTGCGGTACGAGCGCAAGCGAGTGCCGCAATTCAAACGAGTGAGAAATTACCTTTCTGCACGTGTTTCACACTATACTTTTTCTACAAGCACAGTTTTTCCTAAAAATAAAAATCACAATTTCCAAACGACGATTAATTATAATAGGTACCTATGTGATAAATTTTAAACTGTATTTAATTAATACCTACTAATCAATTTAAATTCCTTATACCTAAATAAATTGCACAGAAATCAGTTAAAAAATTAATGCACTGCCTTAATTTGTTTAAATTTAAACAATTATTACACATTATTGACATTATATTTATGCAGTCACGGATTTACACAAAACCTACTTCATTTGACGTCTCTTGCACAGATTGCTAAATCCTTATTGGTTATTTGATAATTATAAAATGTTTAATAAGAATAAAATTGTAAAATAAAACAGTTGTAACATCCATAATTTAGTTTCTATGCTATAGTTAAATATAATAATTGTCTTATAGGTTATATATTTGTCTAAAGTTTAACCACGGATGTAAACAGAATATAACGTTACTCAGAATGCGGTAGTCCACGGATGTAAACAGAATATAACGTTACTCAGAATGAGGTAGTCAACTGTGCAGAAAAGAACTTTGCGGCACAGAAACGTCACTTTGCGGAACAGAAACGTCACTTTTCTGCACACTAATGTCAAATATCTTATACTGTGAGAAAATATCAAATTTGCTAACATAAAACCGTGCAGAAAAGTGCACTTTGAATAGTGGTTGTAGAAAAATAACTATTTTCTACGGCCGTGCTAAAAGAGTCACTTTCACGCACGCATTTCGTTTCCGAAAGTTGCACTTTCCCGCACAGCGTGCGGGAAAGTAAAATATCTTGTAATATGGCATTATAATATATTATAATACATGCAATAAACTAATATTTAGATATTATTTACTAATTTATTTCAAATTTATCTTATTGTGTTCATGTTTTAATGAAATTAGCGCGATAATTCGATGAAATAAAAAGATAAATATTTAAAAGGCAGAGCAGTAGAAAATTACAATGGTTTTGAATCCTCGTCATCGAAACCAATATCGTCGTCGTGGTAATCCATTATATTGAAAATTTGGTTTTGACAACCTTGCCAAAAAATTAATTTGTGTATTTTCACTTCTAAATAAAAATTGATATATTTTTGTGAGGTTTTTCCAAACGTACGGCCCTAGAAAAAATATTGTTCCTAACTCATGCGGAAAGTGTCTTCCCCGCACTCGACTGCTTGCCCGAACTCCGCTATCGCTTCGTTCGGGTCAACGGCAGTCTCGTGCGTGAAAGTATCACTTTCCGCACTAGTTAGGAAAATAACTATTTTTATGTATTATTATAAAGTTTGCTATTGAATAAACTTAAAAACCACCTGCTAGTTTTAAACACAAATTTTTAACACGTCCCAGAATTAAAATCACGTTCCGCAATTAAAACTTCCCCTGTTCCAGTGTCCCCATATATCAAAGTTTGTTCGACTAGATACCCTTAAGCTATTAACAAATTTTCAGCTTGCTATTAATGAACTTTTTTTGGTACGCGGTATCCAGGCCTATTACGTCAGTTTCGGTGACATTGAGATAATAAAAACTAGAAATTTTGGTCGAAATTTACACAATTTACAGTTTGGATCTGAGTAAGACAGGAAACATAATTAATTCCTTTGTATCGAATATTTCGAGAATTATATTTCACCCCGGGGAGTTCCGATTCCCAAAACGTCCGATCTGTAATCTCAGCGAAAATCTATTAATAATGATCGCCAGAAGATCGCCGGTATCGAATCAATTATCGTCGGGAGCGGAAACGGATAAAGTGAAGGGTGGCGATTTAATCAGTTTCTCGTGAAATTGTCTTTATACGGTCGGCACCTATAGACAGATATTTGACGCCGGCCGAAATAATCTTCTGTGAAAGGTACATTAGTTAAAAAATAAATTAAATGTGATTTGGATTAATAATATAATCATAATATGTTGTTATATTAATAACAATTAAAGATAACAAGACACTCAAAGTTCTAACAGATTATGCTGCATCGTCGCCCCCGTTAGGTAAATTATTCCGATTCGTTTTTTTGTACAAACTTACTCAAAATGAGGTCCTTATAACAAATCCACAGGGTGCCGGGAGATGCCGCGGTCGGAAAATTGTTTAAACAATTTTTTTAAACAAATTTAAAAAATCAATTTTTTCACGTCGTACAATTTTTTTTAAATTCATTGGGTCATTATGAGCAAAAAAGGTATCTTTGAAAGATTAGCCCAATAAATTGAAACTCCGAATTGCATGAAAATTTGGATTTAGGTTCTACTTACCCTCCGTTTCAAAGTTGAATTTGTGCCGTTGGTTGCTTTTACTTGGGGGGTGACAGTCACCCCTTCTCAGGGGTGAAAAACCGCGTGTTTAAAATATGCTTGGAAATGGATCAATTGACGGATTATAAGCAACTTTCGTTCTATGGAGTTTTTTAAGTAAGTCAATACTTTTCGAGTTATTTGCGATTGAAAATGGTTATTTTTAGCCACAAAACTACGTTTTCAGACGGTTTTTCGCAAATAACTCAAAAAGTAAATAATGTTTTATCAAAATCAATATTATTAGTAAAACTGTAGCTTATAAAAAACTAAAAAAATGGTGTATCAGTAAAGTATATGTACCGAGTAAAAGCAAAGTTGTAGCTCATGAAAAATACGTTCTTGTTCGGCTAATTCCAAATCGAATATTTCAACGTGAAATCATAAAAAAAAGTAAGCAATTTTCGGGAAAACTTATTAATATTTTTTAAAGTGTTTAAAGAAAGCTTTATTTTTATTTTTTACAAAAGTGTCCAGCCTCAAAAATAAACGAGTTAGGCTAAACAAAAGGTTGGCCCCTTTTTTTACTAAAAAATATCGTGAAGATGTCTCCCTATTTAGCACCCTAAAAAAAAAATTAATCGCTACCGCTTTACCATTTACTTTAACCCGGGAGCAGTCGCGCTCACTTCTGTAATGTAAGTAGTCGCGCGTAGAGAAAAAATCTCACAATATAGATTTAAATGCGAATTTAAATCAAATTTATATTTTATAATATTTTTATTTACTCGTTATGTTAAAAATATCTATTTCTAACAATTTTAAAGCTAATTAGTTCTCACCAAAGGCATAAATTCCACAAAAAATTCTACGTATTAATATGATCTTCATCGAGGCACTTACGAGTGGAAAGCAATGTTGCAAAATTTTTCATCAAATTATCACGAAAAAGGGTAAAATGTGAGATTTTTTCTCACGGCGTGACTGCTCCCGGGTTAAATGTAGGTATGTATATTGTTTATACGGTCTGTAAGTTTGACCGGTTTGAAGTGCTTATTTTTAAAAAAATTTGGTTTATAGTAAAAAAAAATTTTTCTAAAAATTTTTGAAAAATTTCCATTTTTCAAAATAACTTAAAAAGTATTAGTGATACGAAAAATCTCAGAAAGTAAAAAAATGTAGGTTTTGCTGTTATAAATATGCTAGTTTCATTTTGATTTTCTGTAAGACCAAAATTGGTTACGATATGGCTGTTTAAAGTTTGCATACACTCGTGTTTAGTGACTCGTTCAAGCCGTTTCAACTATAGGTCTGGATCCCGCCTATAGAAAAAAAGTTGATTAATAGCAAGCTGAAAATTTGTTAATAGCTTAAGGGTATCTAGTCGAACAAACTTTGATATATGGGGACACTGGAACAGGGGAAGTTTTAATTGCGGAAAAGGTTAAAAATTTGGAACAGTTAGACCACGAAACCGTCGCTTGTATTTTGTCCGACAAAACTTCCAATTGATTTGTTACCCTTTCATTAAACTCTCATGCAAAAATCAGACTGCTATTTATCACCTGTCACATTTCCTGTCATTTGACATTTTCTACGTGGAACACTCATTATAATGCCCATTTGGTGATAAATAGCAGCCTGATTTTGGCATGAGAGTTTAATGAAAGGGTAACAACTGTTCCAGTGTTCCCATATATCAAAGTTTGTCCGACTAGACACCGTTAAGCTATTAACAAATTTTCAGCTTGCTTTTAATCAACTTTTTTTTCATACGCGGGATCCAGACCTAATAACCATTTCAAAAATAAGCACTTTAAATTGGTGAAACTAATAGATCATATAAAAGTATATATAAAAGTAGGTATAGTAGATCGTATAGACTTTCATGATTTTTTTACCAAGAAATAGGGGGTCAACATTATTTTGAGCGTAACTCTCTTATTTTTAATGTTAGAAACTTTTCTAAACAATTAAAACAAATATTTTTTTAAACACTTTAAAAAAGTTTAAATGGGTTTCTCCCGAAAAGTGCTTCATTGTTTGGTTATTCCACGACGAAATATTCGATTTGGAATTGGACGAATAAAAACGTATGTTTCATGAGCTACAAATTTGCTTTTGCTTGATTTATAAACTTTAAGAATACACAGCTCTTTTTGTTTTTTTTTCTAAGCTACATTTTTGCTAAAAATATTTTTTTCGATAAAATATTTACTTTTTGAGTTATTTTGCGAAAAACCGTATGAAAACGTACTTTTTTTGTCGAAAAATAAACATTTTCAATCGTAAATAACTCGAAAAGTATACATAAAAACTCTATAGAACAAAAGTTGCTTATAATCAGTCAATTTTTCTATTTCCGGACTTATCTTGAACGTATGTTTTTTTACTCCCAAGAAGGGGTGACTGTCACCCCCCAAGTAAAAGCAACCAACGGCACAAATTCAACTTTGAAGTGGAGAGTAAGTAGAACCTAAATCCAAATTTTCATGCAATTCGGAGTTGCCGCTGAAAATTACACGGTATCGTCGTCTTACCCGTTCATTTACTGGGCTAGATGAAGAAAGATTAAGCTTCATTTACACTTGGCAAGTTTATTGGCTGAAAGCATAGGCTCCATGTTCATGGGCAGGGGGGCCTTGCCCCCCTAGCTTTTCGGGTGCTTTAAACTATATATTATTATCCATAGTGTACAAAATGTAATGTGCAAAATCTTCACGTCTGGCCCCCTGAAAAATTTTTATATGGGCGCCAATGGCTGAAAGTACTTGCGGCCAATAAACGTGCCATGTGTAAACAACAGGAAAGTGCTAGCAAGTGTACTTTCCTGTTGTTTACACAAGCTTAAATAATCCTAGACAGAAAAATAATTCGGACATAGTATGCCCACTAAACTCAGGTAATAATAAATTTAGAAAACTGATAAACTACGAAATAAGATAACTTTTAAACTTTTGCAAGGTGAAGACATTGCCAGATTTGTCAAGGTGCAGAGATTCAGGTGGATGGGACTAGAAAGGAGAAATACAGTTATCAATAAAATCACCAAATAGAGACCAGTATCAGGCAGACCGCAAGGAAGACCCAAAACTAGATGGGAGAAGCGGATAACTGAGGACCTTGAGTCCTTGAAAAGATGTGAGTTAGAGAATGGGTAACCATAAGAAAAAACTGGAACGAATGGAGAAATATTGTAAAAGATGACAAGCCACTAGTGTTGCCCAAAATCGGTCTTGGTCTTGCAGTCTTGGTCTTGTTCTTGCGTTTTTGCAAGACCAAGACCAATACCAAGACCACCTAATTGAGCAATACCAAGACCAAGACTTATCGTGCAAGATTTGAGCAAGAACGAGACTAAGCCTGCAACACTCTTGCGTCTTGCAGTTATAACTGAGGGTCGTTTTAGAGAGTATATTAGTTCGGGTATATTCTTAGATACTCTATGAGGGGCAAAAAAAATTTTAACAAAAATTTGGAAAATTGGACTTATGCGCATTACGAATAATACCACAAATATACATAGCGTATCAAAATATCTATTAAAATAACACTTGACACATTTGACACGTACTCAGAGATCATTATTGCAATGCAAAAATAAAATATTTTACATACTTTCCCAGTAGACGACTTCTTGGCTCTGAAATTAATTGTTCAGGTTTTGAGAATAGCCGGCCTTTATTCATAAATTAATATTCTTGCGACCTTGCGACGCCGACAATAATGTCGTTAAAAATCTGTAGCTGAGAAAAAATATACCTAATAAGTAATTATTTTTTTTTGCTTATTAGTTTTCTAGGAATTTAAACACCACAAACATTTATCTTATCGGTATATAGAATAGTAAGGCTATTATGTATATTTTTTCAGTTGATTGTGCAATGACCTCATTCAGTTAGACAAAATTTGCTGAAAGAATGCGGCTAATACTTAAAAGTATTAATAACGAGATACATTAATGCATATAATGCCGGCTATACATAACGTGTATACAAAATAATAAAATATTTAATAACGATATACTGTCTACTGAGGCATTGAACAAAGAAATATTTACAGTGAAATGTATGCAAAACAAAAGCACATTTATAGCAGTTTTTTCTGTAGTTAAATTAAATTGGTCAATTGTTTTATCAATCGACTGTTCTTTTGTTACTCTTTGTGTTTGGTGATATATACTACTTCAAGAAATTAACGCACCACCTTAAAAACGAGTCATTTTTGATGTCTTGAATTTCCTAAACCTGTTGTTCGATTGAAGTGATTTTTTTAATCTGTTATAGCCTTATTCTTTAACAATATCGCTGTAAGAATACTATTGCTAGGCAGGTAAATTGTCATTGTATACCGGGTGTACCAATCAAACTGTGTTTATTTTTCATCATAGTTCGCATCACGCTATGGAATATTCTAGCTTATAAAATATTAAAATTAAAACCCAACTATAGCCTCATATTTTTTTAACATTTTGTTTTTTGATTCATTAGCTTATGTTGGATAATAAAAAGTTAGGTACTTTTTTAGCTTAGCTAGCCACAATTATATGTATTAACAATAAATGAGTATATCAAACTTTTTAATACGTCATTTTAAAGCTTTTCCATAATCTCGAAGATATTTGTACAAAAAAAATCATAAGTTTCACTGTTTTCCGTTGATTTGAAGAAAAAAAGGGAAAATGCCATTTTTTGACAGTTAATTGTTTATAAATAAAAATGGCCGCCAGATCCTACGCAGGAAATAGTTATAATTTGTTCCTATAGGTGTTACCTGGTGTCAGTAAGTATCAAGCATCGAAACTAAACGGACGTGTTGGCTCTCCGTATTTACATTCAGTTTTTCAGTACTGTAAATAAATGTTATTAATAAACAATTAAAGTTGATAAAAGGTTGATCTCATTCGAACCTTTGAGGAGACAGCTTTTTTCTCGTGCCTTTAATAAAATTTAAAAGTAATAAAATAGCAATTAGTGATACTGCCAGCATTTTAGGTAAGAAATAAAAACTCCATTTTAAATAATATAAAACAAAAATAATGATCATTTTTATTGTGTATATAATTAATAAGCAATAAAATGCAAGGAACCAGTGGTGGCGGTTACCAAGCAAATTATATTATTCCAAACGTTACTACAAACCAAAATCAACCCTACTCGCACAATGGATATCCCCAGCAGTTTCAAATACATCCTAGTAACGTGTTTCAAAATTTGAATGATCCAAACCAACATTTACAATACGGTTTGCAACAACAAATGCAACCTTCGTTCCTTATACAGTACCAACCACCAATATGGCAACAACCGATGGAAATACAAAATGGACAAATCTCCGATCAGCCGGCATACCAGAGTACATCATCGTCTCAAACTGGAAATATACGCAACATAGGAAAGAATCAACACCTTAATAATACTTCTAGTCACTCCATCGAAGTTTCTTCGCCAAACCAAGATGGAGAAAATGGCGATGTAGATACAATTAAACACTATGAAATATACGAACCAAATGAATTCCAAACAGTAGAATCGTATAAAGGAAAACGGAAAAGAATAAACAACAGTCCAACGAACCAAGCAAAGGCAAAACCACGCATCGAAGAAAATAATACTGTCAAAATAAATAATCATTTTGAAGTATTAAATGAAATCCACGATGAACAAGAAGAAAAAGAAAATGATGTTCCTGTCAAAAAGGAAAAAATTCCACCATTTATTTTATACGGAGTTACCAAAGAAGTCCAAAAACTTTTAGGCTTAATAAAATCAGCAACAGTGAATTTTACTTACAAATTACTAACGAACAATAATATGAAAATTCAACCAAACACAGTTGAGAGTTATAAATTAATTAAAGAAACCCTGGATGCTAACAAAATAGTACGGCATACCTACAAATTACCGGAGGAAAAACTATACAGAGTTGTGCTAAGGAATCTTCATCATAGTACTCCGCAAGGTGATATAATAGATGTCTTAAAAAAAACAAGGACATAACGTTAAACACCTAATGAATGTAAAAAATCGGGCAACAAATGAACCACGTGATCTCTTCTTCATAGATTTAGAAAAAAAAGCAAAACAACAATGATATATATAAAATAGGAACTCTGTTAAATGCAGTAATTCGATTTGAAGCCCCAAGGAAGAAACAAACTATAGTCCAATGTAAAAGATGCCAAAATTATGGTCATACACGAAATCAATGTACACTACAATACAGATGTGTCAAGTGTGCTGGACAACACGACTACCGTAAAGGGGCGCTCATCCTGCGAATTATAAAGGCTGTCAAGTCTACGTTGAGTTATTAAATAAAAGATTTCCAAAGAACACGAACAACAATAATAATAAAAATGAATTCCAAAAAACCGAATCAATTTATCCATCTACATCGCAGCAATATATTGGCCCTAGACCTACGTCAAGCCCGAACTAACCAAAAACTGGATTAACATATGCACAAGCTACATCAAAAAATATAGCTACAAATGATATCTATTCATATCTAAATCAACAAAACATGTACCTGCAACAACAAAATTTATTTCTCCAACAAACTTTGGAAAAACAGCAAAAAACCATAAATGAACTTACACAAGAAATCAGAGAACTAAGAGAAGAACTCAAACATGCACTCTCTCTGAAAACAAATGGGTGAGTTACTTAAGGTAGGACTCTGGAATGCAAATGGACTAGCAAATCATAAAAACGAATTGCAATATTTCCTGTTAGAAAACAATATTGACATAATGCTAATATCAGAGACACATTTAACAAGCAACCACAACCTTAAATTTTATGGATATATAATTTATAATGCACCACACCCTGATGCTGAAAGGCATGCTAGAGCAGGTGCAGCCGTTATTATTCGAAAAGGGATTAAACACTATCACCTTGGTAACATAAAAGAGCCACACCTTCAGGCAGCAAGTATTATCATAGAAGATTGGCTTGGACAAGTAGCAATATCTGCAGCATATCTTCCACCAAACTATCCACCGAATAAAGAATCATTTACTAATTATTTTAATTCACTAGGTAATAGATTTCTTGCCGGTGCTGACTATAATGCAAAACATGTGAGTTGGGGCTCTCGACTTTCTCCACCAGGTAGAGGTAGAATCCTCTTTCAAGTGATGCAGGAACTACATCTCAAACACTTATCTAGTTACACACCTACTTACTGGCCTACTGACCCTAGTAGACTTCCGGACTGTCTTGACTTCTTTGTAAGCAAAGGTTTTGGAGAAGGCTATCTAAATATTGTACCAAATTATGAAATTGCTTCAGACCATACCCCTGTAATAGCGACGCTAAATTCAAGATTTGTTGAGAAGGAACGTCCAGCAAAACTGCACAATCATAAAACTGACTGGAATGAGTTCAGGGAAGAAATACATCAAAAAATAAACCTTAATATTTCTCTCAAAACAAAAGATGAACTTGAATTGGCAGTATATGAATTTACTACACTTCTCCAAGAAGCTGCTTGGAATGCCACTCCAAAATGTAAAGATACACAGAATAAAAGAAACAATCCTATTAATATAAGAAATCAAATTAAAGAGAAGAGGAGACTAAGAAAGATATGGCAAAACACAAGGCAGCATCAAGACAAAATGAACTACAATAGAGCCGCAAGACAGCTGAAAAATACAATACTACAGCACAAAAACTCCTACATCGAAAATTATCTTCAAAATTTAACACCAACAGCAGATACCGATTATTCACTTTGGAAGGCAACCAGGAAATTAAAACAACCCAGTAAACACATACCAGCATTAAGAAATCCAGATAGCTCATGGTCGAGAACAGATCAAGAAAAAGCAGAGGCATTTGGAAAATATCTTGAAGAAGTTTTTCAACCTCTGCCCTCTGTCAGTGCTGAAGAAGATGAGGCTATCTATGAAAGTCTAGCAACAATCCAACAGCCAAGTGAGCAAATGAAACCAGTAACAAAAAGAGATGTAAAAAATACTATTCAATATAGATTAAAAACCAAAAAAGCTCCTGGCTATGACCTTATAACAGGAACTATCTTAAAAGAGTTACCAGATAAAGGTGTAATTATGATAACACAACTATTCAACGCCGCAATAAGGCTGAAAATTGTACCAACGCAATGGAAAATTGCTGATATAATAATGATCCATAAACATGGTAAACCACCTCACGAACATACCTCTTATCGTCCTATTAGTCTCTTACCGGTACTAGCTAAACTATTTGAGAAGCTATTAGCGACCAGGCTAATGAAGATAATAACTGATAATAATCTTTTTCCGGATCACCAGTTTGGTTTCAGAGAGAAACATTCAACAATAGAACAAGTTCATAGAGTCGTTGATATAGTAAATAAAACTTTTGAAGAAAAAAAGTACTGTTCTGCACTTTTTCTTGACGTCAGCCAGGCTTTTGATAAAGTCTGGCATGAAGGGTTGCTCTTCAAAATAAAAATGAACGTTCCTGATTCAATGTTTACTATACTAAAATCATATTTAGAAGAAAGGTACTACCGTGTCAAGCATGAAGCAGATACATCGAAAATCTACCCTATACGATCTGGAGTCCCTCAAGGTAGTGTTCTGGGTCCTATATTATATTTAATATTTACACACGACATACCAACAAACGAAAATGTAACGACTACAACATTCGCAGATGACACAGCTATGTTAGTCACAGATGAAAATCCCGCAACAGCTACCGAATCTCTTCAAAGGCATATTAGGAACATTGAAAAGTGGACAAAGAAATGGCGAATAAAGATCAATGAATCAAAATCACAACATATCATATTTACAAAATGTCGTAAAATATCGCCTAATATAGAAATAAATAACAAAGCAATTCCACAAGCCGAAAGCGTTAAATACCTTGGTATGCACCTGGACAAAACTTTGACATGGAGAACACATATATGGAAAAAGCGCCAACAGTTAAATTTAAAATTTCGTAAACACTATTGGATACTGGGCAGAACATCGAAGTTGTCTATACGTAACAAACTGTTGGTATACAATACAATACTCAAACCGGTCTGGACCTATGGGATCCAGCTATGGGGTACAGCAGCAAAATCCAACATATCCATAATGGAAAGATTGCAATCCAAAGTGTTACGCTCTATAACAGACGCCCCATGGTTCGTGTCAAACAAAGACATTTATTGTGATCTAGAAGTACCTACGATCAGTGAAGTGATAGTTCAGTGCAGTGTTCGGTACATAAAACGCCTAGAAAGCCATCCAAATGCCCTGGCAATAAACTTGCTTGATAATAGTCAACAAACTCACAGACTAAAACGTAAAAATCCACTGGACCTTATTTATAAATAAGTTTTATACCTCACCGTAATTGTGTTTATATTTTAGATAATATATGTATTGTTTGTAAATGTAAAATGTATGTTTGTATGTAGCATATTATCGGAATGTCATGTTTGTTCCATACTAGAGGTCCAGTCATTGGACTGACCTCTCTAACGTCAATTCTTTTTTATTTCAAACCCCAAAGACGCTTATTGTTAGAATTTTTATAACTAACAGATTGCTGAATAAACGTTTCAAAAAAAAAAAAAAAAAAAAAAAATAGGTGTTACCTGTCGAAAAAACGCTTCAGTACCCTGGCTGCTGAAGTGTCACGAACAGGGTATATTTTTGTCTTATTACCCTGGCCTATTATTATATTAGACAGACATAATTGAAATCAAACGTGGCTTCATACATTTTCATATTCTAACATTCGGAATAGCATAACGGTGACATGGCCAAAAGAGCGAGTGAATGGTTCATAATATGCTGTATATTCATTTCATTGAATTCCAACCCTGTATATGTTGTCTGACGCTATCTTATTAATTGTGTCTTGATATAAATTGCATCTATTATCATTTTTTGTTCGTCTAGAAGAACTAATTTCTAATATATATCTGAGTAGTGAGAAAGCATTATTAACACACTATAGGCGTGTAAAGAGGAGATTTATGGCCGTCTGCATTCTGTACAAATAAAAAAGCGAGTCTTCTAACAGTTATTTGGCGCTTAAAAGACTTCAATTCATCGGAAAACCCACAACTTTTTAATTCCAGCAACGAACAAATGCCAAGTCGAACTAAGCCACCTTGACTATTCTCGGAAACGTTTGCACTGGAAGCCCGCACAGTGTTTTGTTGTTTTATTGCCGGGAAAGATAAATTTAATCTTGATATGGTGGTACATTTGAATGTATGGGAAAGTTGAGACGTTGGTTTAATAGGAATACAAAAATATGCCTAACAAGTTACTAGGGCGGTCCGATAAGTACTTACCCTTCAAAAGAAAAACAAACATTTTGGAAAAGTGGCGGTTTATTTCTCAACGTAGTCTCCTTTTAGCTTAATACACTTGACCCAGCGATGATCCACCTAATTTAACCCGCCTGAAGAATACCTTTTTCTCAAGGTCTGCAAAGTAGGCTGCCGTAGTGGTAATGAACTCCTTATTCCACTTAAATTTCTGCCCAGCGAGTGACTTTTTTAAGTTTGAAAACAAAAAGAAGTCGTACAGGCCAAAATCTGGAGAATTCGTTGGATGGTACAGCAGTTCGGCAAATTTTGCCATGGCGATGGAGCCGGGTGAGCCGGATCAGTGTCATGGTGGAAGAGTATTCTTTCTTCCCCAATTGGGGCCGTCTTCCTGAAATTCAGCGGCGAATCAGTCCAATAATGCGGCATAGTAAAGCCCTGTGATCGTTTTGTCCCTTTCCAGAAAGTGGATATAGATCACACATTGTGAATCCAAGAAAACGGTTGGCATCACCTTTCTGGCCGATTGAACAGTCTTCGCCCTCCTCGAAGTACCTTCGCTGGGTGACGTCTACTGTATCCACTGTTTCTTGGTCTCTAGAATAAACCAGTGAAATCATGTTTCGTTAATGGCTATGAAACAACTTAGAAATTCATTTGGATTACGCTTAAAGCATCAGACCCTGCTCTGAAGTGGTCTCATGGTTGCGTTTATTGTTCGTAATTTAGAAGCCTTCGCACCGACAGCTTTTTTATGCCCAAAATTTCATGCAGGATATGACCAATGACATCTTTTGAGATGCCTACTGTTTCAGCTATCTCACGCACCTTTCACTCCGTGGTCTACCCATACAATATCGTGGACTGATTTCACGTTATCCTCAATAGTAGCCGTTTTCGGGACAACTGGGAAGGACTTATCAAAAACCGACTTGCCACCACGTTAAATGCATAATGAAATGTGAGCCTACCGTATAATGTTGTGCATAATTGCCCACAAATAGTCAGAGCAAAAAGTATGCTAAAGAGAAGTTTGAGGAAAAGATGGCTAGAGACCAGAGATCCTGCTGATAAGCGTAGTTTCTATAGTGCAACAAGGGAATTAAAAAAATTATAGATTCGATTATATTCGGTTCGATGCCATTCGTTTAGATTTAATTTTATTTAATATATTATTATACCTATAATTTAATATGTAATATAATATATACCCGATTTAATATGTAATATACAGGGTGAGGCAGATAAAGGGCCTATTAGAAATATCTCGAGAACTAAAGGTAAGAAAATCATGAATATCGTTATATAGGGGTTTTGAGGTGTGAACTATTTAATGAAAATATTTTGATCTCTTTGCTACTTCCGGTTATACCGGAAGTAGATTGTAACTTCGTTTTTTTAAATGGGACACCCTGTATATTTTTACATTTTTGGATTCTCCTCGATTTCTTCTGTCTTTGAATATAAGGTTTTGTAATATTATACAGGGTAGGTTAAAAGATAATTACGTTTTCTTATTAATTTCGTAGCAACATTCACACCCTGTAGGCTTGTAGTAGTTTGACATAATAAACTCTATTTATGTTCAAATGATTTTTAATATAGTCTACTATTGTTAGGAATTATTGGTATCTATAGTTAAATTTTTCGTTTTAGTATACAGGGTTGGTCGAAACTCGGAATGAGTATTTTCTGAGTTTTCTTAAATGGAACACCATGTATTTTAGTATTACAATAAAATGTTGTTTTATGGTACATTTTAATTACTTAAGCACTCCCTATACCTAACTGCTTTAATTTGTGAGTTATATATTGGTGATTCAAGCAAAACATTAATTGCAACACAAAATATGTGAAATTGTATTAGGTTGGCCGTGAAAATATTCAATGACAATTAGTTTTTTGGAAATAAATACATATTAATCTAGACTGATGCTTAAAATTGCCAATAATGGTTGAACTGTCAAAATACCATCGAAGTTAAGATTGTTGGTGCGATTAACAATTAGGCACAAATTAAAGCAGTTAGGTATAGGGAATGCTTAAGAAATAAAAAAGTACCATGAAATATAATTTCATTACAATACTAAAATATAGGGTGTTCCATTTAAGAAAACTCAGAAAATACTCATTCCGAGTTTAGACCCACCCTGTATGTTATATCTGCAGATTGAATAAGTAGAACATTTCGATAAATATATTTTGACAACTAATAAAAAATATGAACTGACATAACTACATATAACATTACATAACAACTGCTATAAATAGAGGAGGATACTATACTGTATACTAAAATTAAAAATTTAGCTATACTAATAATTGTTAACAATAGTAGACTATATTAAAAATTATTTGAACATAAATAGAGTTTATTATGTCAAACTACTGCAATCCTACAGGGTGTGAATATTGCTACGAAATTAATAAGAAAATGTAATTATCTTTTAACCTACCCTGTATAATGTTACAAAACACTATATTTTAGGAAAGAAGAAATCAGGGAGAATCCAAAAATGTCAAAATATACAGGGTGTCCCATTTAAAAAAACGAAGTTATAAGCAACTTCCGGTATAACCGGAAGTACCAAGTAGATGAAAATATTTTCATTAAATAGATCAACAAAACCCCATTATTCCAATTTTCATAATTCAGTTACCTTTAGTTCTCGAGATATTTCTAATAGGCCCTTTATCTGCCTCACCCTGTATACTAATGATTTTACCCGTTAATTTTAGGATTAACAAACTTTCAAAAGAATTTTTATTTCAAATTTTTAAAATTATAAACGTCTTACATAGGTAGGTACATCTAAACCAAGTAAATAAGTATAAATAAAATTACATACCCCGGCCCCGGCGGAATATCAGCAGAATTGATAAAAAAATTGTTTAGATCTCTTGCATATATAAATATTCACAAAATGCGTCAATGAAGAAAGCATCACAGAGGAATGGAAAACAGCTTTCATAACCTCGATACATAAAAAAGGTAACAAATTAGACTGCAATAACTACCAAGGGATATCAGTAACGAGTACGGTGAGTAGGATATAATATGGAAGAATAGTCAGAGATATGATCGAAGAAGAATACAAAAACCAAGAAGAAGAAGAGCAGTGCAGGTTTCGAGCTGGTAGATCTTGCACAGATAATAGGTCTTAGGCCCACATATAAAATTATTATTTATGACCACACCGTTGAAACTTATTGTACTTGTTATTTGGGTGGAGTCGGACAAATTTGGAGCTTAGCGCATCATGGCAGTGGGGCGTTTGTCTATCAAGCGGTCACGGTCACATTGGTCATTTTATTTTAATCAATGGTTTTTATCATATAAACAGTGAAAACAATTTTGTCGGACAAAAATATTGGGGCATATGACGCGTCGGACACGCTAAATATGTCAAATTTATGAAAATAATAAATTTATTACCACATCGATAATTTTAACGGTATCTATCATAAAACCTTTTTGCAATAATGTGGTAACCTTGTCGGACAATTTTTACGGGGCATATGCGCAGTCGGATGCGCCGAAGATGTCAGTTTCCTGGAATTTTTTTATTTATTACCACAGATGTCATTTTTATTTTGAACTGTTTTTTTACATGTGTAATGCATATTGGATCACTTGTCGGACAAAAATAATGGGGCGTTTTGGTACAATTTAAAAAAAAGTAATTTTTATACATACAGGGTGTTTGGTAAAGAATGGGCCATAGCTTAACCTCAGGTTCCTGAGGTTAAAATAGACCGATTTAAGCTAACTTACCTTAGTACAAAGTTTATAATAATCGAGATACAGGGTGTCAAAGTTAAATTTTGTTTTTTATTTATTATTGAATATTTCTTGACAGGTATGAGATAACAACATGAAATTTGGTATGTGGGGCTTTTTTGGGTCGAGAAAACTAAATTCCCTACCAAAAATTATGTATTGCCCAGAGGGCGCCACATACGCCTTTCAGTACTCATTTATTACGTTCAATTTTTTATCCCTCACTCTGTATAATTTTGACATTAAAATTTTTATTCTCCTATTAGTTTTACTTAAAAAAGGTATACTTTCTTCATCTCCCTAAACTCAACCGTTTTCGAGATAAACGCATTTTAAATCTGCGATACACCATCATTTTTAGCATATCATTGTAGTTACACCCGAAAAATAACTTAAAACCATAAAATTATCCAAAAATGTATCGCAAATTTCTTTAAATGGAATTTGAGATACAGTGATATAAATTTGAGAACTGGCACAGTTATTATGGTTTCAAGTTATTTTTCGGGTGTAACTACAATGATTATTTCATTCATAGGAGATTCTGACCAATAGAAAGCTACAGAAATCTGAATTAAATCGATAATTTTTGATAATCTCCCGTCGTTAAGTATATTACGTCAGATGCCCTTCGTTGCTACGAAAAAATACATTCAGTGACATTAATGACAATTAATGTTTTAAAAATTATAAAAGTGATGACTTTTAATCGTCAAATATTTATAAAAACTGTGTGTTTAATGGTACTTACATAAATAAATTACAATAAAATTTTGGTTTTGAACAGTTTTATTCATGAAATAATCGCAACAAATTGCACTCGACCTCTGAAATTAATATAGAATTTTTGCTCTCGCTTCGGCTCGTGAAATTAAAACTGTCAAAGTGTCACTCGGGAAAAATTCAATAATTTCAGAGCTCTTGTGCAATTACTACTGATAATATGATAAAAAATAGGAAATTTCGGATACGGCCAGAGAAATGATAGAGGTGCTACTTTGATGAACTACCTAGAAGAAAAGCGTCTATACGCAATGAACTCCTTCTACAAAAAAAAGTCCCAAAGAAAATGGACATGGATCAGCCCTAATGGGTCCACAAAAAATGAGATCGACTACATACTGTCCACGGAACGATATATCATTAAAGATGTAACAGTTCTTAACAAATTCACAACAGGTAGCGATCACAGGATGGTCAGAGCAAAAATTAATATCGACGGTAACTATGAGATGAAAAGAAAAATAATAAGAAACTCGAATATAGTAGATAGAAACAAACTAGGGCAATATAAAGAGAAATACAAAGACCTGTTAAAAGAACAATTCACCGAAAAATTAGACAGTGATGATAAAGATATAGACGAAATAAACAACATACTTACAGGAACGATGGTTACATCAGGAAAAGAAATAGCAAAAAAGGATGTTAAAAAGGACAACTATGTATCAGAAGAAACAAAGAAGCTTATGGATAAAAGAAGAAAGCTTGTCGAAGAAGGCAAAAGGAAATCTATAGAATATGTAGAAATCAATAAGACAATAAGCAAAATGATAAAAGAAACTAAGAGAAAAGAACAAGAAATAAAAATAGAAGAAGTAATACAGAACAACAAGAATATGAAATGCTTAAGACCGAAACTCGGCAGATTTGAAATAAACAAAATAAAAGACGTAAACGGAGTAGAAACAAACATTAAAGACGACATCATAAATATAATCCAACATTTCTACTCAGAGTTATATAAAACAAAAAAGGAACCATCAGAAGAAATAAAAACCCAACTTAAGTCGAAAATAAAAAATGTCAATTCAGAATTACAGCCAGAAATAAGCAAATCAGAAATAAAGAAGGCATTGAAAGAAATGAAAAACAACAAATCGCCTGGAAAAGATGGAGTAACTACAGAGATGCTGAAATATGGTGGAAAAGTGGTAATTAATACTCTAAATTCCCTTTTTAACAAAATATTAAAAGAAAAAAGAATCCCAAACAACTGGAAGAAATCCGTAACCATTATCTTACACAAGAAAGGGGACAAAGCAGATATAAAAAACTACCGTCCTATAACACTCCTCAATGTAATGTATAAACTCCTAACAAAAATTTTAACCAACAGATTGACGACAAAATTCGACGGATACCAATCGAAAGAACAAGCTGGTTTTAGAAAGGGATTTAGCACAAGTGATCATTTATTAAGTATGAAAATCCTTATAGAACGAGCAAATGAATACAACATTCCTCTATATGTAGCGTTCATAGATTTCAAAAAAGCTTTTGACAGTGTCGAACATTGGGCAGTGAAAAGTTCTTTGATTAACAGCAGAATTGACCACAGATATACAGACCTAATAGCCAATATATATAAAGATGCCACAACAACAATTAAAGTATACGAAGGAACACAATCAATTCAAATAAATAGAGGCGTAAGACAGGGTGACACAATATCACCGAAACTTTTCAATCAGGTTCTGGAAGATATCTTTAAAAGATTAGAATGGGAAGAAAAAGGTATAAAAATTTGTGGACAACGCTTCAACCATCTAAGGTACGCCGATGACATCGTATTGATAACCGATAAAAAAGAAGAATTGTTTGAAATGATGAAAGAACTGGACATAGAAGCCGGAAAGATAGGCCTTAATATGAATTACAGCAAGACCAAAATCATAACAAATACAGATGAGGACATCACAATGAGGATCGGACAAGATGAAATAGAACAAGTTCACGATTATATATATCTGGGTCAAATTATAAAACTTAACAAGGAAAACCAAACAGCAGAGATCAAAAGACGAGTTAGACTGGCATGGGCGGCATTTGGAAAACTAAGCTACATCCTTAAAAACAAAAGATATCCACAACATCTTAAGACCAAGGTATACAATCAATGCGTACTCCCTGTTCTCACTTACGGTTCCCAAACTTGGACGTTTACAAAAGCAAACATGGACAAGATCATAAAGACGCAAAGAGCAATGGAAAGGCAAATGTTGCACATAAAACTATTGGATAAAAAGAGAAACGAGTGGATAAGAGAGAAAACCAAAGTTAGGGATGTTAGACAAGAAGTTGCAAAGTTGAAATGGAGATTTGCCGGACACACTATAAGACAAAAGGAAGACCGATGGAACAAAATTCTCATAAATTGGAGACCGTGGCAATATAAACGAAGCAGAGGAAGACCACAAATGAGATGGGCAGATGATGTCAAGAAGCACGTGGGCTCTAGGTGGATAACTGTAGCGACAGACAGAGAAGAATGGAAAAGGATTGGGGAGGCCTATGTCCAAAGATGGACTGAAGAAGGCTAATTAGATAGATTAGAATATGCTAAAAATGATGGTGTACCGCAGATTTAAAATGCGTTTATCTCGAAAACAGTTGAGTTTAGGGAGATGAAAGAAGTATACCTTTTTTAAGTAAAACTAATAGGAGAATAAAAATTTTATTGTCAAAATTATACAGAGTAAGGGATAAAAAAAATTGAACGTAATAAATGAGTGCTGAAAGGCGTATGTGGCGCACTCTGGGCAATACATAATTTTTGGTAGGGAATTTAGTTTTCTCGGCCCAAAAAAACCCCACATACCAAATTTTATGTTGATATCTCATACCTCTCAGAAAATATTCAGTAATAAATAAAAAAAAGTTTAACTTTGACACATCATATCTCGGTTATTATAAACTTTGTACTAAGGTAAGTTAGCTTAAATCGGTCTATTTTAACCTCAGGAACCTGAGGTTAAGCTATGGCCCATTCTTTACCAAACACCCTGTATATAAATTAAATGTATGAAGTTGAACGTATTGTTTCTCGATTCCACGTTAAGATAAATGGTCGCCTTTCTATCATTATCTCTCAAATGATCTAGTGTCCATCGAATGTACACTAGAGTTTTTTTCTATTCGAAATAGAATAAAAAATTATTGGAATGGCCGGTAAATGAATTCGGATTGCTCTATTAAATTTAGCGTCGCAACCACTACAACTACATAAACACTACAGGCGATAATGATCAAATGGATTATACTTTTGGAACTTCTAATCGGTATAACCGATTTTGATCACTAAATATGAGTTTGAAACGTATTGAGAAGTAGTGTCTGATGCATCCAAGGTCAAGTATGATAACTGAAGGTATTATAGGAACTATTAAGCTTGAAAACCCGTTTTTCCCATAGGAAATAGATTTGATCACATTTATGAAGGTTATAACATAAAAATTCAAATTTTCCCAGATATGAGGTATACACCGTTAGACGCTTCTAGAGTCCTCCTCAGTTATTGGGGCAATTCGTAGGTTGAAATTTTGAGTAATTGTCGAGAAACCAAAATTTTTAAAGTTTAGTTTTCAAAACACTTAGGCACTATTTGAAAGCTTAACTCAACGCTATTAATTTGGTGTATTTGCGGTTTTCCTGTCTCTCCTTGAACCTAAGATATGTATATACCCCCAAAAAATATGCCGTTTTGTACCTACCAAGTCCTATAGCTGGCTTAAGGGTGGTCGAAAGTCACAAGCTACACCGGTTCTGAATTATCCCTGACCCCCTCTTAAAACATAGAAAAAAAATTCAGATCGGTGTAACTTTTCTACAAACATACACACATGCAAAACATTTTTCCCTTTTTAAATAGAAATTGAATAAGATTTCTGAGATCGGTAACTTTTGAATGGTATAACCAATTTTCAAAATTAAACATGCGTTGGAAAGATAATTATCAGTACTATAAGAAGCCGTAAAGGTCGGACTTCAATTTTCTAAATTTTTGGAAGCTTTGGGGACGAGAACGAAAAACAGACCCTAAATGGGAAGGGCCGTAAAATCCACACCTTTATACCAAAATGGATGGTTGACATATGGATGGGAGAGTCTTTTACTATACTTTAAGATTGGATTTGGCCCAATTTTTTCAATTCAGTCACATTTAGAAAATCGAAAATTCCTTGTATATATATATAGTGTCGCATGTACGGGAACAGCCGTTCTCTGGGATATAAAAAAATAATAAGCATCAAGGAGGCCAAAGCGAACTATAAACAATATTTCTCGGTTAGCTCTACATATATCAAACTGAAAATTTGTAGAAATACTCCTTATAATATAAGGGCGTAACGTAGAGAACTTTCCAAAATTTTCCGAAATTTTCCCTCTTGTCGGAATTTTTTTTTAAATTCGAAAAACAAAACTACAGAACGATGTTTGTCATTGTTCGAAGAGTATGTGCACAAATTTTCAGATAACAATTCTTCCTAAATTTTCCCTATTGTCGGAAATTTTTTTTGGAAAAATTTTGGGTACAACTCTACGTCATGCCCTTTTAAGTGTTGTACTTAGTGTGTGTACCAATTTTCAGTAGTAATTGCACAAGAGCTCTGAAATTATTGAATTTTTCCCGAGTGACACTTTGACAGTTTTAATTTCACGAGCCGAAGGCGAGTGAAATTATGTCAAAGTGTCACGAGAGCAAAAATTCTATATTAATTTCAGAGGTCGAGTGCAATTTGTTGCGATTATTTCATGAATAAAACTGTTCAAAACCAAAATTTTATTGTAATTTATTTATGTAAGTACCTTTAAACACACAGTTTTTATAAATATTTGACGATTGAAAGTCATCACTTTTATAATTTTTAAAACATTAATTGTCATTAATGTCACTGAATGTATTTTTTCGTAGCAACGAAGAGCATCTGACGTAATATACTTAACGATGGGAGATTATCAAAAATTATCGATTTAATTCAGATTTCTGTAGCTTTCTATTGGTCAGAATCTCCTATGAATGAAATAATCAGCAAAATCGATTCAAAAGTAACCGAGAAAAACTGTTTTAAAAAATTATTTCACAATAGCTCCTCGTCGATAGCCTAAAATAATTAATACTCTGGGCTAATTAGCAAAATACAAGGAAAAGTTATTTACCAGCAATTTTATTGCTGGAATCGAATCTTATTATTGTATGTATTAATAATATAGGTATGCAAAGTCCGCAGATAGTGTGCTACTTTTTTTATGAACAAAATGGCGCCCAAAAATCGTGTTTTTTTCAATTTTTGCTCTATAACTCCAAAGATTTTAACTTTATACCAAAAACACCCAAATAAAAATTCACCGCAATTAAATTCTGCATAGAGACATGTTTTTCCCGATTTACTTCGACGAAAACTTTCCCCGGAAAAAGCGGGTTTTTCCAACCAAATCTTTAATTTTCAACTAAAATTTTAGATAAGTAGTTGTCAATCAATAATTAAATAACATGGTAACGTAAAAGCCCTTTCCGTATATATTATAATTCCAGAAGTCTATGGAAATTGAATGAACAGTTTAGCAACAATTAAAATGTTAATTAAAAATTTACGGTCGCTATAATAACGACAATAACTATAATGCATAAGAATAACTATGATTTTTTCATAAAAAGACATTATACCTATCTAATGTACTTTACAGAATTGAAATTGGACTATTTAAGCGGCCTCAGGAATATTTTAAAATTATAAACAATTTTTTGGTTTATAAACAAATAGAATATCTCGGGAAATATTAAACTAAATTAAATTGTGAAAACGGTATTCGAAAGACAGCGGCAGGACGCTTCTTTTAAAAGAAAAAAACGTTTAATTATGACGAGTGGTTCCTGAGATACAACCGGTCAAAATTGACCGGAATTTACGGCAAAGATATAAACAATAGGATCATAGTTTTCAAGCCATCACCTTTTTATTTTTGTCTTCTTTCTCCACACCAATTGTCATATCTTTTAAATCCTCATAACATATATTATTATAATAAAAACTATCGATAATACGTGTGAAAATTGACAAAAATAGCAAAATTCCAATCAAAAATTAGGTTGGAGAAAATGTAACCCTCAAAGTTCAAAATCGGTATACGTTAACAAAATGCATTTTCTCGGCTTCCCATGGAGCAATTTCCTTCATTCTTTTTTTGTTCCCTAATAACTCGAGTAGAGCCATCGAACTAACGCATTATTAAATGTCAAACTTGCTTTTGTTTTGTTATAATAGAAAATTACATATTTTTTCCAGTTGTAGGATTTTTTTAGATAAACTACTACTACAAGTGTACCTTTTAAAGTTAAAACATAAATATTCTCATTTGAAAGCTGTATAATTATTTAAACACTTTTTATTTAAACAAATTAAAATATTGTGTTATAATAAGTAAATTAATTTATTATAACAAAACAAAAGCAAGTTTGACATTTAATAATGCGTTAGTTCGATGGCTCTACTCGAGTTACTTGGGAACAAAAAAATAATGAAGGAAATTTCTCCATGGGAAGCCGAGAAAATGCATTTTTTTTAACGTATACCGATTTTGAACTTTGAGGGTTACATTTTCTCCAACCTAATTTTTGATTGGAATTTTGCTATTTTTGGCAATTTTCACACGTATTATGTTATGAGGATTTTAAAGATATGAAAATTGGTGTGGAGAAAGAGGACAAAAATAAAAAGGTGATGGTTTAAAAATTATGATCCTATTGTTTATATCTTTGTCGTAAATTTCGGTCAACTTTGACCGGTTGTATCTCAGGAACCACTCGTCATAATTAAACGTTTTTTTCTTTTAGAAGAAGCTTCCTGCCGCTGTCTTTCGAATACTGTTTTCATAATTTAATTTAGTTTAATATTTCCCGAGATATTCTATTTGTTTTTAAGCCAAAAAATTGTTTATAATTTTAAAATATTCCTGAGGCCGATTAAATAGTCCAATTTCAATTCTGTAAAGTACATTAGATAGGTATAGTGTCTTTTTATGAAAAAATCATAGTTATTCTTATGCATCATAATTATTGTCGTTATTATAACGACCGTAAATTTTTAATTAACATTTCAATTGTTGCTAAACTGTTCATTCAATTTCCATCGGCTTCTGGAATTTTAATATATACGGAAAGGGCTTTTAAGTTACCAAGTTATTTAATTATTGATTAACAACTACTTATCTAAAAGTTTAGTTGAAAATTAAAGATTTTGTTGGAAAAACCCGCTTTTTCCGGGGAAAGTTTTCGTCGAAGTAAATCAGAAAAAAACATGTCTCTATGTAGAATTTAATTGCGGTGAATTTTTATTTGAGTGTTTTTGGTGTAAAGTTAAAATCTTTGGAGTTATAGAGCAAAAATTTAAAAAAACACGATTTTCGGGCGCCATTTTGTTTATAAAAAAAGTAGCACACTATCTGCGGACTTTGCACATCTATATTATTAATATATACAATCATAAGATTCCAGTAATAAAATTGCTGGTAAATAACTTTTCCCAAAAATGGCCTATTCTCCGATAATCAGCCCAGACTATAAGTTTTCTGTTCGTTTGCCCCAACATTTTTGTCAGACAATTACATTTTTTGTTTAAGAATATAATTACATACTTATAACCTACTACTTTTATCGGAAAAATGGTTGTGAAGATAAGGGATGCACAAACTCAGCATAGTTTAAAACTATAGTTTGCTAATAAAAATTAAATTTTTTGTCCGACCATCGATTTGCCAGAACTATTTTTGTAGGACACTTAGCTTTTTTGATTTAGAATATAACTATTTATAACCTCCTACTTTTGTCGGAAATTACAGAACAATGTTTGTCATTGTTCAAGGAGTACACAAATTTTCAGATCATAATTTTTCCAAAATTTTCCCCCTTGTCGGAAAATGTTTTTGGGACATTTTGGATACATCTCTACGTCATGCCCTTTTAAATGTTGTGCTTAGTGTGTGTACCAATTTTCAGCTAAATCGATTCAAAACTAACCGAGAAAAACTGTTTTAAAATTTTTTTGACAATACCTCCTTGTCGATAGCATAAAATAATATAGTTTTCTGTTCGTTTGCCCCAACATTTTTGTCAGACAATTACATTTTTTGATTAAGAATATAATTATTTGTAACCTACTACCTTTGTCGGAAAAATGGTTGTAAAGATAAGGGATGTACAAACCCAGCATAAGTTAAAAGTATAGTTTACTAATAAAAATTAAATTTTTTTTGCCCGACTGCCGATTTGCCCCAATATTTTTGTCGGAAACTTAGATTTTTTCATTTAGCATATAATTACTTATAACCTCCCACTTTTGTCGGAAATTTTATTTAAAAATTCGAGAAAAAAAACTACAGAACGATGTTTATTATTGTTCAATGAGCATGTACACACATTTCCAGATAACATTTTTTTCAAAATTTTCCCCTTTGTCGGAAATTTTTTTTGGAAAATTTTGGGTACAGCTCTACGTCATGCCCTTTTAAATGTTGCACTTAGAGTGTGTACCAATTTCCAGCTAAATCGATTCAAAAGTAACCAAGAAAATCAGTTTAAATTTTTTTTTACATTAGTTCCTCGTCGTTAGCCTAAAAGAATAAAGTTTTTTGTTCGTTTGCCCCAACATTTTTGTCAAACAATTACATTTTCTGTTAAGGAATATAATTACTTATTCTACTACTTTTGTCGAAAAAATGGTTGTAAAGATAAGGGATGCACGAACCCATCATAGTTTAAAAGTATAGTTTACTAATAAAAATTAAATTTTTGTCCGACTTTCGATTTGCCCCAATATTTTGTCGGACACTTAGCTTTTTTGATTTACAATAAAACTATGTAGGTACTTATAACCTCCTACTTGTGTCGGATTTTTTTTTAATTCGAGAAAAAAAAACTACAGAACGATGTTTGTCATTGTTCAAGGAGTACACAAATTATCAGATCACAATTTTTCCAAAATTTTCCCTCTTGTCGGAAATTTTTTTTGGAAAATTTTGGGTACAGCTGTACGTCATACCCTTTTAAATATTTTACTTAGTGTTTGTACCAATTTTCAGCTAAATCGATTAAAAAATAACCGAGAAAAACTGTTTTAAATTTTTTTTGATAATACCTCCTCGTCGACAGCCTATAAGAATTAAGTTTTCTGTTCGTTTGCCCCAACATTTTTCTCAGACAATTACATTTTTTGTTTAAGAATATAATTACTTGTAACTTACTACTTTTGTCGGAAAAATGGTTATAAAGATACTTGTCGGAAAAAAGGTTGTACTTTAAAACTATTTGGCGTATCCTTATCATACTTGGCAGAAAGTGTAGGTACTGTACACCCTACTAAATTAAGATAAACAAACGTTTCTAGCTACTACCAGAGGCGTACGACAGGGGGTAGTGGCTGGTTGACCCTTCCCAAATTCTACGCCACTGACGAAATTGCTATTTTAGTGTAATTTTTTGATTTTTTAATACTCTTTATGTAAATAATATACTCTTCATTCGTAACGATAAAATGATTAGTTTTCGAGATATTTAAAATTAAAAATGAAGCGACACAATACATTAATCAAAATATCCGTGTCGTTTCCTTTTTAACTTTAAAGATCTCGAAAATTAATGACTTTATCGTTACAAATGAGAAGTATATTATTTTCATAGAATGTATTGAAGAATCCAAAAATTGAACTAACATAGTAATTCTGCCAGTGACGTAGAATTTGGAAAGGGTCAACCATTCACTTTATTCCGTCGTACGTCTCTGGTAATA